>NW_018408627.1:28421-82912 GCF_002113885.1 Mizuhopecten yessoensis | reverse complement strand
CGTCAACACACAATGACAAAAAGTACCACATCGTCAACACACGATGATAAAATGTACCACAGTGTCAACATACAATGAAAACATATACCACAGTGTCAACACACAATAACACAATATACCACATCGTCAACACAAAATGATACAATATACCACATCGTCAACACACAATGACACAATATTACACATCGTCAACACAAAATGACACAATATACCACATCGTCAACACACAATGACACAGTATACCACAGCGACAACACTCAATGACACAATATACCACAGCGACTACACACAATGACACAATATACCACATAGTCAACACACAATGACACAATATACCACGATGATAAAATGTACCACAGTGTCAACATACAATGAAAACATATACAACAGTGTCAACACACAATGACACAGTATACCACAGCGACAACACTCAATGACACAATATACCACAGCGACAACACACAATGACACAATATACCACATAGTCAACACACAATGACACAATATACAACATCGTCAACACATAATGACACAATATACCACATCGTCAACACACAATGACACAATATACCACAGCGTCAACACACAATATACCACATCGTCAATACACAATGACACAATATACCATATTGTCAACACACAATGACAAAATATACCACAGCGTCAACACACAATGCCACAATACACCACAACGTCAACACACAATGACACAATATACCACAGCGTCAACACATAATATACCACATCGTCAATACACAATGACACAATATACCATATTGTCAACACACAATGACAAAATATACCACAGCGCCAACACACAATGCCACAATACACCACATCGTCAACACACAATGACACAATATACCACATTGTCAACACACAATGACACAATATACCACAGTGTCAACACACAATGACACAATACACCACAACGACAACACACAATGACACAATATACCACATCGTCAATACACAATGACACAATATACCACATTGTCAACACACAATGACACAATATACCACAGTGTCAACACACAATGACACAATACACCACAACGACAACACACAATGACACAATATACCACATCGTCAATACACAATGACACAATACACCACATTGTCAACACACAATGACAAAATATACCACAGCGTCAACACACACTGACACAATATACCACATCGTCAACACACAATGATAAAATGTACCACAGTGTCAACATACAATGAAAACATATACCACACTGTCAACACACAATGACACAATACACCACATCGTCAACACACAATGACACAATATACAACATCGTCAACACACAATGACACAATATACCACATTGTCAACACACAATGACACAATATACCACAGCGTCAACACATAATATACCACATCGTCAATACACAATGACACAATACACCACATTGTCAACACACAATGACAAAATATACCACAGCGTCAACACACAATGCCACAATACACCACATCGTCAACACACAATGACACAATATACCACAGCGTCAACACACAATATACCACATCGTCAATACACAATGACACAATACACCACATTGTCAACACACAATGACAAAATATACCACAGCGTCAACACACAATGCCACAATACTCCACATCGTCAACACACAATGACACAATATACCACATCGTCAACATACAATGACACAATTTACCACATCGTCAACACACAATGACAAACTATACAAAGGCGTCAACACACAGTGACAAAACTCTAATTCAAAGTTAATATTGAATGTAAAAAGACAACGGCCGGAATTGGTTGATACCTAAAGAAAAAGGTTCAACGTCACTAGAAAATAACAGGAATGAAACGGATTTTCCGGAAGAGGAAGGTATAATATTAACAGTTCACTACATTCTTCAGGAAAATGTACATTTACCAGTATAAAAATATGAATATAGATCAAATATAAAGTATGTGTCGTCTTGTGAGTCGTAACCTGGTCTGGTTTACATTTGCATTAAGTCTTTAATTATATCAATGTTTTTTTTACAAGAGAACCTGCAAAAACAATAGCTCCAATAGTCCCACCAACAGACGAGTGACAGTTTTCAAATTGTCGGATTGCACAAGTCCACATGAAATTGATATTAAACATGAAATTGATATTAAACATGAAATTGATATTAAACTTGTCAATGTTACGGTAAATAGTGCAGGCAGCCTCAAGGGGGCATATCTATAGCACATGGAGCCCGATAGGTGGCCATTTATCTCGGGCGGTGTTGGCATGGTAACAATATTGCCAAATAAACCTAAACAATTGTTTTGAATTGTTTTGTTTTCTCTGTCTGTTTAGCTTTCTATAAATAGTGGGCTTATATAATACAAATATTAGCAAAACAGATCTGCTATTTTCAAACCTTGAATATGTATATGTATGCCCCACTGTGTCCTATACAGGTACTTAGTTGATCGAAATATTAAGCTTTTCAACAATGTATACATCTCAATACCTTCCGGGTTACCTTAATATATAACAATACGTTCAGGCTTACTTCAATGCAATACGACGACTACAAAGAACTGATCATCACAGTACATGACGATATGCCCATTGTAATCATGAACTATTTCCAGTCCACACAGCCACTCGTTCAATAAAAATTCTTCACCTAAACTGGGGTTATCATTTCCTAATCATGCGATAGATCGTGGTCTGGCCAAACTAGAAAAGCATGTGTTCACAGGGATGATATGTCCAGGATCGTTACAATATATCTAGATGTTTCCAAGTAAAATGTGTTTAAACTAAACGAAACTCAGGTTTACCTGAAATACAACGATGTTTCATGGTTATCAAAACCTACGTCGATATGCCGATATTAAAACAATGAATGACTATGCGATCAGGTTTAATATAATGGTTAGCGATTATGGTCTCCAATAACATACGGGGAACATTATCTCTGGGTAATAGCATAATAATGATTGGTTACGGTAAGTAGTTATGTCAATAATACAGGATCTGTTTCCCGAGCTTCGTTATTGAAGAAACTTGATCAGCAGTCCAAATGAATAAGTGACCGCAAGCAAGATAAAAAAACTTGTTGTGGGATCATTATTAGTATTATCATTTTATTTTATAACTTTTTTCTTAAATATTTTTTTAATGTGCTTTATTGCTGACACTGCTATAATACATGTCACATATCTTGTTGAAATAAAGTTGTGGCTAGATGTTACTATATGCTTACAAACGTTTTCCGCACACAAGAGGACTTAAAAGTAACAGACGAGGAAGCTTATTTACTACTACTACTAGGTAGTGATCATCCAGTGGCCGGGGAAATAAGGTCCTAATATAGTCCATCACAAAGTTCGTTGGCGTCGTGCAATGTATGGTCTGAGTGTGTTTTTTGAAATAGCCAGCCGAATTTCAATCGAAAATAGCATTAGAAAATCTTAAAGAAAATAGCATTATCACTGCTTAGAACTTGTATGGCGCCATGTTCTGTCAACAAGCAGGAATTGAGATATAGGGCAAATAAATGAGACATTATTTGCTTTTTACTGAATGAAAATTGAAATACAGCTGATTATTTCTAGAGAGATACATTAATTCACCACATCGCCAGACCATTAATGAACTGTGGTACCAATATTTGATTGATCATTAGACATAAACCAAAGTGCTATGCATGTGGATATAATCATTTGTAAGAAACTAGTTACGTTTTTTTTTACTCGTGATATTACTTCTACTAAATTGAACACTAAAGGTTTAGGGTGTGGGGTTGCAGTATACATCTTGTTTTGTTACAGCTGAAGATGGCGTAAGGAACAGCTTAATGGGGGAAGTTTCTATGTTTGGGATTTGTTGATCCATTGACAATAATCCATAGATTAAGCGATGTGTTACTGGAGATGAACACAGAAGCCCACCAGTCAAGTCAGGCGTCAGATCAAGGCTGTGGGGACGCATACCTGCTAGGCGCCTATTAGGCGATTGAGCTTATGCATTCCTTATTGAATTATTTATACCACATGACTTATGTACTAGTGTCACCACATGCCAGATCAAAACAGGAGTTTCCAAGAATAGGAAAGAAATGCAATATTAATACTACAAACATGGTCTTCCATATCAAGGTAAGTAGGAAACAAATCTCAGTGGACGTCAATTATAAACCATATAGAAACTGCCTACGTCTTAAACAAATCGTCGCAAACACAAATATAAATCAAGTAGTCATCAATGGTTATCGCTATTGTACCATGTACATAAATCACCAACAAACAAATCTACAATAATCAACAACGGTTATCTCTTTTGTACCATGTACATAAATCACCCGCGAACACAACACCAACCATCAACACCGGATATCGCTGTTGTACCATGTACATAAATCACCCACAAACACAACACCAACCATCAACAACGGTTATCATTGTTGTACCATGTACATAAATCACCCGCGAACACAACAACTACCATCATTACCGGATATCGCTGTTGTACCATGTACATAAATCACCCACAAACACAACACAAACCATCAACACCGGATATCGCTGTTGTACCTTGTTCATAAATCACCCACAAACACAACAACTACCATCAATAATGGTTATCGTGGTTGTACATGTTAATAAATCACCCACAAACACAACAACTACCATCAATAACGGTTATCGTGGTTGTACATGTACATGGATAAATCACCCACAAACAAACAAAAAACGTTTCACATGTGTCTTGTATATTAACACAATAGTCATCCATTAACGTCTCACATGCACATGCCTCGCACATAACATAGATCTGTAATCAGTCGAGGTCTCACATTTATGTAAGCAGTGGTCTGATCAAATGACATCTGAAATGAAGATGTACAGCACATTCGTCTGTAGACGTATTTCGTGTATCGTGTTCGTATCCTTACAAACAGACTTGTTACGGATTATAGGTGTACAAATCTCACGTGCTTATTCTGATGTTTTATCCTTCTAGGACTCATCAAGGCACATAAACCCTTCAGTTAAAGGAGTTTCAAAACAAACGATAAAAGTACTAATTTTAAGGTAATAATGAGTAAAGTATGTATAAGGGAAACATATTTTGGGGACTCGGAAATACACCAGCAGTATACCACCGATATCTCGAAAGATGATCACACACACACACACACACACACACACACACACATACACACACACATGTGATTGCAGCCATACAGTTCGGTAATATATACAGAACGCAAAAAAAGGGGGTATGGAAAAATGGTCAAATACATTGATACTATTTATTCGGGCTTCAAACTTGAATAAGTTGCAGCTGATAAGCGTGTCATTTGTTTTGTTTCCAAATGTTACTGCTCCTTACACATTGCCTTTCCGTCCTATACGTGTTTGCCTGTAACATATTTACGTTGCCATATTCTGTTGTCGGTAAAAACAGATTTCGCTATGTTGCAATATTTTGTCATCCAAACAAATGTTCGCTCTGTTGCCATATTTGGTTTTTGTTTTGTTGTAATATTGTATTGCCCATCACAAACATTAGTTTTGTTTTGTTGTAATATCGCATTGCCCATCACAAATATTAGTTTTGTTTTGTTGTAATATTGTATTGCCCATCACAAATATTAGTTTTGTTTTGTTGTAATATTGTATTGTCCATCACAAATATTAGTTTTGTTTTGTTGTAATATTGTATTGCCCATCACAAACATTAGTTTTGTTTTGTTGTAATATTGTATTGCCCATCACAAATATTAGTTTTGTTTTGTTGTAATATTGTATTGCCCATCACAAATATTAGTTTTGTTTTGTTGTAATATTGTATTGCCTATCACAAATATTAGTTTTGTTTTATTGTAATATTTTATTGCCCATCACAAACATTAGTTTTGTTTCCTTGTTTTATTACCCCCCGGTAAAAAATATCGCTTTTCTGCAATATGTTATTGCCTGTTACAAAATGTCATTACGTTGCTGGTTTTTAATTGCCGTATTGGACTGCCCGTTTTGTTTTTGTTATTCTGTTCCATATTTGACTGCCCGTTTTGTTTTGTTATTCTGTTCCATATTGGACTTCCCTTTTTTTTTGTCATTCTGTTCCATATCGGACTGTCCGTTTTGTTTTGTTATTCTGTTCCATATTGGACTGCCGGTTTTGTTTTTGTTAGTCTGTTCCATATTGGACTGCCCGTTTTGTTTTGTTATTCTGTTCCATATTGGACTGCCCGTTTTGTTTTTGTTATTCTGTTCGATAATGGACTGCCCGTTTTATTTTTGTTATTCTGTTCCATATTGAACTGCCCGTTTTGTTTTTGTTATTCTGTTCCATATTAGACTGCCCGTTTTATTTTTGTTATTCTGTTCCATATTGAACTGCCCGTTTTGTTTTGTTATTCTGTTTCATATTGGACTGCCCGTTTTGTTTTTTTATTCTGTTCCATGTTGGACTGCCCGTTTTGTTTTTGTTATTCTGTTTCATATTGGACTGCCCGTTTTGTTTTTGTTATTCTGTTCCATGTTGGACTGCCCGTTTTATTTTTGTTATTCTGATCCATTTTGGACTGCCCGTTTTGTTTTTGTTATTCTGTTCCATATTAGACTGCCCGTTTTGTTTTTGTTATTCTGTTTCATATTGGACTGCCCGTTTGTTTTTGTTATTCTGTTCCATATTAGACTGCCCGTTCTATTTTTGTTATTCTGTTCCATATTGGACTGCCCGTTTTATTTTTGTTATTCTGATCCATATTGGACTGCCCGGTTTTGTTTTTGTTATTCTGTTTCATTTTGGACTGCCCGTTTTGTTTTTGTTATTCTGTTCCATATTGGACTCTGCGTTTTATTTTTGTTATTCTGTTCCATATTGGACTGCCCGTTTTGTTTTTGTTATTCTGTTTCATATTGGACTGCCCATTTTGTTTTTGTTATTCTGTTTCATATTGAACTGCCCGTTTTGTTTTTGTTATTCTGTTCAATATTAGACTGCCCGTTTTATTTTTGTTATTCTGTTCCATATTAGACTGCAGGTTTTGTTTTTGTTATTCTGTTTCATATTAGACTGCCCGTTTTGTTTTTGTTATTCTGTACCATATCTTACATAGCTAATTTTAGCTCTGTTGCCATATTTTGTTGCCGGTTAAAAAGTTTCGTTGTATTACTTTTTTGGAAATACCGTTACATTTTGTTGTTCTGTTCCACATTGTTTTTGCCCGTCATTTGTTTTGTTCCGAAATGTTTTTGCCCATTACAACTTTTCGTAATTTTTCCATATCTTTCGCCTGTTACAAATTTTTCGTTAAATTGCCGCAATTTGTTATCGGTAAAAAAAATAGCTACATTTTGCCACCCGAACCAATCCATGTTCTGTTGCTATATTATTTTGCCAATTAAAAACATTAGTTCTGTTTCATGTACCATTATTTATTGCCCGTTATAGCTTTCGTTCTATTGCCAAATTGAGTTGCCCGTTACAGATTTTTTCGTAGTTTTGCCATTTTATTGTCGCTATATTTTGCCACCCGAAGAAATCCATGTTCTGTTACTGTATTATTTTGCCAGGTATAAACTTTCTTTCTGTTAACATTATTTATAACCCGTTATACATTTTCCTTCTTTTGCCAAATTTTGTTGCCCGCTACAGATATTTTCGTAATTTTGCCATATTTTATTGTCCGTTATAAATTGTTTTATTCTTACGATATATCATTTTGCAAGTAACACATTTTCGTTCTGTATTCAGATTCTGTTGTCGTTACAAATTTTCATTCAGCTGCCAAATTCATTTGAAAGTTACAAATGTTCGTTCTGTTGCCATATTTGTCATATTTTTACCTTTTATCTTATCGGCGCGGTATTGCTTTATCCTTTGAATGATTGACGTCTGAGACGAACTATGTGTGCTATCTGCTTAGACACAGACATCCGAAAGGTTTATACCCGGGGCTGTTTTAATCAGTACCTGGACACTGGTCACATTTCATAAAGAGAACACATACAGTTTCATTAGTTGGTCAGAGCCTCTCTTCATCTTAGCTGATTAAACTCATTATCCTTTATCGTGCAGGTATTATGGTTCTAATCGGATTTCAAAAAAATCCCATTAATGAGGTTTACGACAAAACATATGTTTTTCTTTGATATTTGAGGAGATTGAGTCAATGCAAGATAGATGATAATCATATAAGGTTCTCACTTGTTGAACAGAAATGAATGAAGGGAAGATGAAATGAAAAATAAAGTACAAAGTAAGGCAACAAAGACATAAAACATACTAGTACAAATAGGAATTAATTAATTTAGATTACATTCTATCAATGTAAACGCGATACCATAAAAACTCGTGTGTTTTTTTATTAACTGAACACTTGGAGTACTTAGTCGATCATATCATAGAAGGTAATATGGAGATGTGTGGGATGGTAGGAATGGGATCCCCCGAACATACCTTATTCACAATTTGGTTGGATAGCGTCAGACGTTACCAGGGAGATTACATGGGTAAGTACGACTATTTGATGAAGAGAAACTGGCGTTACCAGGATGTTAGTATCGGAGTAAAAACGACTATTTGATATAGAGCGACAGGCGTTATCAATGTTTTAATAGGATTAAATACGACTATTTTAAAGGTTAACATTTTGTTTCTTACCAGTAACATACCACCCTCTCCTTTGTATAGGATTTAGCCATACTCACTAATCAAGTCGTGGTATTTGTACGTGTGATCCCTCACCTTTTACACTGACAACATTTTACAGTCTTCACCATGCCCCCTTCTATTAGGTTTCGTCGTCTAACACCAGTAAACGGTGCCTAACTTGTTTTAGATTGCTGGTGACCTATATAACTTGTTTTAGATTGCTGGTGACCTATATAACTTGTTTTAGATTGCTTGTGACCTATATAACTTGGTTTAGATTGCTGGTGACCTATATGATTTGGTTTAGATTGCTGGTGATCTACATAACTTGTTTTAGATTGCTGGTGATCTATATAACTTGTTTTAGATTGCTGATGACCTAAATAACTTGTTTTAAATTGCTGGTGACCTATATAACTTGGTTTAGATTTCTGGTGATCTATGTAACTTGTTTAAGTTTGCTGGTAACCTATATAATTTTCTTTAGATTGCTGGTGACCTATATAACTTTGTTTAGATAGCTGGTGACCTATATAACTTGTTTTAGATTGCTTGTGATCTATATAATTTGTTTTAGATTGCTGGTGACTTATATAACTTGTTTTAGATTGCTGGTGACCTACATAATTTGTTTTAGATTGCTGGTGACTTATATAACTTGTTTTAGATTGCTGGTGACCTATATAACTTGTTTTAGATTGCTGGTGACCTATATAACTTGTTTTAGATTGCTGGTGACCTATATAACTTGTTCAATATTGCTGGTGACCTTTATAACTTATTTTTGATTGCTGGTGACCTATATATAACTTGGTTTTGATTGCTGGTGATCTATATAACTTGTTTTAGATTGCCGGTGACCTATATAACTTGTTTTAGATTGCCGGTGACCTATATAACTTGTTTTAGATTGCCGGTGACCTATATAACTTGTTTTAGATTGCTGGTGATCTATATAACTTGTTTTAGATTTCTGGTGATCTATATAACTCTTCTGTTGGTGGTATGAAGCATCATGCTGGATACCATTTAGTGAAAGAGGCACTTCCAAATCAACTGAGCACCTGGTTTCGGCTGATTATTTTGTTGTCTTTCTGTATTGTTATTAACCTACTAGTTTCATGCTTTTTTGTATCAGTTTGAGTCACGAGTTAATTTGTATCGTTTTGGTTGACGCTGTCATAAATATATTTCAATGTTATTTTGATGGACTTCATTAAATTGTTTCTAAACTTTTGCCTCCTCAGTTCTTGTTTCTTTTTGTGTTTTCTCCGTTTCTTTTTATTTCGCCTAATTATGATGGTTTTTTTTTTTTTTATATGATTCCTCACTTCTGGTTGTTTTCTTTCTGTGTTTCATCATTGTCTTATGTTTACTTTCTATGTTTACTCAATTCTTGCTTGTTGTTTCCTCACGTCTTTTTGTTTGCCATATGTGTTTCTTAAAATCTTGTTATTTTCTTGTCACTCTGTTGTTGTTGTTGAGGATTTTTATTGTATCGATTTAATAGTATTGTGTTATATTCCACGGTATATTTGTTTACACGCAGTGCAAACACGAGGATTCTAATGTGTATTTCGCACTAGAGAACTATTATTATCATTAGTCTGTATGCCACTGCAATATCTCATTGTGTCCTGTTCATATTCAACTAATGTGGAGGATTCCTCTAATGTATCACGAGTGTGGCAGCGAAAGTGAATAATAATGAAGTATGCTAATTGAATAAAAATAGTTTTCAAGATGAAACATTGAAAATACTTCATGTCTTTGGAAATATAAAATGAAGAAAACCTTTCTACAACAAACCCCAGGAGTGATTAAGAATGTCAACATCCCTATTCATCGCGGGGCGGACCCTGATTGTATGACGTTTGAAGTTTATGACGTCACAATCAACTGCGATACCTTGATTGGTCTTCTAATTGTTTTTGTTTTCCTTTTTACAAATCTTGTAATTTAATAAGTAGTGACGATTAATAGTTGGAAGTTGAATGTCAGCTTTACATTCCATGCAGCATGTATAGGAAGCAGAATACGTTGTTTTCAAAAATTGCGCTTGCAAAGGTCTGGTTTCAATAAGATATGTTATGTTATGTTGTTTGTCAACCTCCATCAGGAGAACAAATACATCATGGTTATGTACAGTAACGATGTTTCCGTTCAATACTGTAGGTACATTTTGTACACTGTAAACTACACTGTAAACCGTCACGTCAACATAAAACGCCAGTTGTGCTTTGGTTGACGATATATATCATCCGGTTCCCTGACGTCTAACCCGATCCTAGCAGGTATCAGCAGGCTCGCAGACGGAGCGGTGACTGACTAACTGTCTGTTCGATTATCACACTGAAATCTTCACTTCAGAGAAGACATCACCTTATTTTCTATTAACCACAACCTACGTAAGGACATCTTTAACGTATATATCATAACCATAGGCACAACTGATTGATATCACCAGTTTTCTTTTGTTTTGTAATCAATTGCACACAGAGGTAAACATAACTATACCTTAGACAAAAGGAGTCTATATCTAGTTGATGATAACTGTCCACCTACCCGTTCAGAGTTGTTACTGAGCTCTATGACAATGAAGGCTTGCACTCGTTGTTGCCGCTACAATGTAGGCCATGTTTATGAGAAACTACATGTAGCAGTGTCGTAAAATGCTCAGAAATACACCTGCTCTACCTTACCGCCTCCTTTAAGAGGCCCCATGGTTATATTACCACATCATGGAGTCGTATACGATATTATTGCTTTAAAACTAAAATAAAAAGTTTACGCTGTTCATCCAATATCCATGCGACAATAAAAGCGTATTTGAGAATGATGTGTTTTATAAAGCGTACATTCGGAAAATGTTTTCACCTTTCTGTTTAGAAAATAACGCACATCGCGTATAAATGTTAATCCTTGTTTAAACACCCTTAAACATGTTGATCACTCTGCAAAGTACTCGGAGACTATTTGCTCTTTTATTTAATTTCTGATAACACACAGTGTATTCTCACCTTTGAATTCATATCAAGAACAATTCCTGCATGCTCATTGTAAATAAGGTATACATGTAAAACTGATTTATTTGACAACAATTATAAAGCATATTATATCAATTGCAGGGTGATAAATGCGAAACCCCATGTCTGTAGACGGGTTACATGTACCACAATTCGTTGCCTCTTAGAACACACAGCGAGTTAAAGCAGAACATTCTTTTCTTAATCTAATATCTGCAGAGGTAACATGGTGCGTATACATTAATGATGAAATAGAAAAGAAGTTATTAACAAGGAAGATCCTTAATAGCATAAGATTTTGAATTATTAAATGAAGAATATCTCCCAGATTATTAATGCATTTTTCTGAAGATTCATATGGTATCGTCAAATTAATCATATGGAAAGAAACATTTGACACAATGAACACATATTGAATAATAAATGTGTAATGTAAGATATATTAAAAAGGAAACAGTTAACAGCATTCAACACCACAAAGCCGGATGTTATACCTGTAGGTGCTGTTTACCTATAGCAGTAATAAATAATAGCCAGTCAGTAAACAGAACCAATGATATACTAGAGAACATGTGTTAATTTTTTTTAACCCATACAGACTTCACTTCAAAAACATTGACAGGTCATGTTACTAATTACTAAATCTTCTATTTCTACTGACTGTTATCTTTAATAGAGAAATGACGTCTCGTTAGTTTATCAGAAAACAACACCTTTGATATTAGCACATATTAAGTTGTTAAAATCGACTTATTTGTGTCCGACACTTTTCCCCACAACAGTGATGAAAAGAGTGATAAGCCGAAATGGAAAGGATCAATTCAATTCGAATACATGCGAATCCTGACTGAGAATGATGACCTTGTCCAGTTAGAAACGAGTGAAGAATACAATGGTGAGATAGGGTACACGGACAGTTAGTGTAGACTACTAAAGTAATGACAAGGTGAAATATCAGAGAAATAGGAAAGAAACATAACTTGTCTGACCTAACAGAAAAGTAAAGGGTAGAGGGTAGGGGGTAGTTAAACCTTAATCACTGTGTACTGTCAGATATCAAATAAAGTTTCCCAAAAACAGTTTTACAATGAAAGTTTTCCATAGACAGTTTTACAATAAAAGTTTTCCATAGACAGTTCTACAATGAAAGTTTTCAATAGGCAGTTCTACAATAAAAAAATTCCATAGACAGTTCTACAATAAAAGTTTTCCATAGGCAGTTCTACAATGAAAGTTTTCCATAGGCAGTTCTACAATAAAAGTTTTTCATAGACAGTTCTACAATGAAAGTTCTCCATAGGCAGTTCTACAATGAAAGTTTTCAGACCATTTTACAATGAAAGTTTTCAGACCATTTTACAATCGTTGCCACTAGGAGTAGTGTCTACCAGAAGCATCATGATATCCGTGAACCTGCACCACCAAAGATGTAAGTTGATGAAGATTTGGAAAGTGTTATGGCCGCTTTCTAAATCTCATAGGGAATTATGTTATATCTTAATGGCTTTGTCTCACTTCCTGCGTTGTCCAAGTTAGGACGTCACATTGATTTGACCTAGATTTACATGGCTGTTGTCTTCCATGAAGCAATGAAAGAATTTGAAACCGACACTCTTCACAAACGGAGTTGTTTAAACATCAACAACTGACCTGTTTCTGGCCGTTACATTCTACCAGTGTTAGAATGAAGTCAGTTATAACTATGGACATGTCTACAAACTGTGCGGATCTCTCTCCTGGCTTAGTTAGTTTGGTTTTTATTTGAGACTGAATTTAATGAAGAGATACTGATATATGCAACAAAGACTTCGTCAAGTTCTTCTCTTTAACATTCAATTAAACGAATGATGCTTCACCACGTAGAGCGTTAACAACCTACTCACAAGGAAGCAAGACGACTGCTGGATGTTTATATCAGCCATTTACATCAATTTTTGTTATAAGCATGACAAACACTGACGACTAATTATCAAACTGTTTGATAAACGTGACGATTTATATTCTCCCATCGTGAACTTTCCTATTCTCGAAAGCCGCATTAATGCTTCTTTACCTACAGTGTCGCATGCCACAGTTGATTTGATATTCTCAAGCTCGCAATGAATATCACGATTTTCGAGATAGATGTCAAATGCTAATGGACAAAGTTACCAAACATTATTCATACAAAAAATCATAGTTCCTTACGTGATAAGAATATTAACGTTTCTGATTTCGCTTTCAAGTGTGCCTTTTGTTTTGTTATCATTATCACGGTTCTCTCTTTGCGAACATGACATTGCCTTAATGTGACACAGATTAATTGACGGTCGCCGTCGATGATGCAAAGACGCTCACCTTTCCAGAACAATTCATCTTATTTTATTGTACTTTTTCAATTGTCTTCCACAAAACTCTCCTTTGAGTATATCTTGCAATTCGAGTTTCGTTTTTGTTTACACTTTGGTATTCTTTTTTTTTTATAGACCATTAAACGTGTCACACGTGAACACCATTATCTCGATCTATACACCTCGGTTATCGCCTTTTTCCTCACGCCATTATATGTCTGCTTCACGGTGTCTGAATCCCGTCCGACGTGATAAGGTAAAGATATAAAACTCAACTCGAATCAAACATTACTGTTCAACACACGAATGTATTACAACTAGACACTAACGTGGACGTTTTTACTGGGCATTCTGTCCAGGCCGGTTATCGGTGGGTGTGAATCCCTAGCGTTACGTCAGAAGCTAATAAGATGTGCTACTTAATTGAACGACGTGTTTAGGGGACAATGATCACTTCCATGTCTACAACCTCATAGTCTAGACATGATGCGTGTCTAAGGTAAATCGGCCATTAATGAGCACTGAAATGCTGATGAAGGCGGTCTGGGTAGGAACGGCGACCCAGATCAATGGTTTCTGGGAAACGATTTTAATAGAGGAGTTCACGCTGCATCTCATTGTCTGCATAAAAAGAATCAAGGCATTTTAATCTTCTTATAAGGTTTCCAATAAAAAAAAAATAAAAAAAATATGAAACAAATGGGAGGAAACCGAAATACCCGGAGGGCCACCTGACCACCCCAAAGTTTCCCAACAACTTACAAGTAAGAATATTTGTAACAAGCGCGCGGGGCACTAAACAATGGGTAAATCTACTCAATATTACTGTCTCTGACAAACGACGTTAAATATATTTTGTTTTGTTTGATTTCATTTAATTTTCTTCGATGGATATTAATTTTTAAATTGATTATTTAAAAAATGAATTCAAATTGAAATCCAAACAAATGCAATATTACCATGAGATTACACAGTCAGATAAAAATATAATGCTGTATTGTCTTAAAAGACGTCTAGAAAGTGTATGTATTGCTTCAAACATGTACTATAAACTCAATTACATTGGCGGTCATTTGGTGATCAATGCTTAGATACTCAGTAAATATCAAGTTAGCTAGCACCCTGCGTCACAATGTCCCTCGTATTAAGATCGCCTACACACTGAATCTGTCCGACATCAAGTCTACTCCGTTATAATAAAGGAAAAGAAAACAAGCTTACCACAGCAACAACACACAGGAGAAAACTCTTACTCAAAACTCGTACGATAACACAGTGACGCAAAATATGAACTCAAAATCGTACAACAACACAGAGGGGCAAAATTTGAACTCAAAACCGTACAACAACACAGAGGGGCAAAATCTGAACTCAAACCGTACAACAACATAGAGGGGCAAATTCTGAAATGTAAATCATACGACTATACAGGTTGTATCTGCAGCTCCTCCATAGAAAAGTGTTGTTCTATCAGGAATGTAAAATGGTTCCAATACTTTAACAAACATCATGCGGTCACGCTATTGTGGCTACAAATGAGTCAATTATAAAAGGCCGTAGTCCGTCCACCTAAAGCTACAGATTAAATATCGTCGGTCTGTTGTATAGACCTGATGATACGTCAGAGGTATTTCATATCAACGTCTAGGTGCCAGTATTGTCACAGTAGATATCTATAAACATCTGAAGGTGGAAACAAATCCGCCAGTCGAGATAAATAGTGTTGACCCCTCACTCCTCTGATATAAAAATATACTCAAAAATATTGTTTAATGTCCCCAATAAAAAATGTATGGGCCAGAGGTTTTTATCTTTCACTTTTTTATCATCTTGTTAAATTACACTTAATAGCGCTTCGAATTAAGATACCGTTTCTATAATATTGGTTAACTAAGGTCTGTTGTCCGATACCCATTCTATAACTCGTGTTAAACCATTTCATGTCACATTCTCGTATCTTCTTTCAAAGCGCGAAACTAAAATGAAATATGTTTGAAGATAATTGTTGCTTAGTACCTATTGCTAAGTGCATTTCTTATTATTATCTAATTTGTGTTTTGATTAAATAATGCGATTCGGGTTAATTGTCAGAATTAAGTGTTTTCTAGACACAAGTGGTATAGTAGCTATCTTAGAGACACTAGTGAACTAGTGTACACAAACAGATTTGGAATGCTTCCGATATTTTGTACATAGTTTACATCTGTGTGATGTTCTTCTATTCCTGTTTAGAACAGGAACAATCTAATTAAAATTATATCTTCACATCGCTCCCGTTTACTGATATGTCGCGTTGAAGATCTAACAACATCCCGTAGAGGGTCACGTCAGAGGTCAACATGAATACATTATCATATTTATAACAAGCCAATCAAAACGCGACATAACTCTTTCTTTAAACCAATCATAAAGCAGGACCTGTAGCATTTAATGCAGACACCTCGTAGCCCAAAATCCACTTTTTCGTCTGGTCCAGTGATTGTTTGAATATTGCGAAGCCTGTCATTGGTTAATTTTAGTTTCAGGTTGTTAAACTTTTAAACGACAACATCACCAGAAGAGGAAGTCTCTCTTATTTCAAAGCAAAATCCACAAATTGTACAAACGTTGTCTTGTAGATAGACACGGCGTGGTGTCATGGGCGCCGCCATTTTCGATGCTCATTTGACACCTCTCGGTCTTTTATCATAGCAAGTGTGTTCCGAAATCATTACATCATCACTTACAGAAATGCGTAAGCTCTCATCTGATTGGTTAATGCAAAGGTCGCCTGAACATGACCCTCTACGGGATGTTGTTAGATCTTCAACGCGACATATCAGTAAACGGGAGCGATGTGAAGATATAATTTTAATTAGATTGGAACAGGAAAATACGCTTTCTATTCTTCCTTTAGATTGAGAGTCATCCGCAATAAATATAGCCTAAGGGCCTTACCCAGCGTTGAAATGAGTTGTTATTTGGTCGTGACGTTGATAAACGTTGAATCAATGTTATTCAACTATATGTTTTCAACGGTGAAATGTTGTTGTAATATGACGTTTAAACAACGTTGATTAATTTGATTTTTATCAACCTTATTGACATTGCTGAATCTCAACGTTGAATCAACGTCGATTCAACGACCTGTTTTCAATTGTTAATGATATCTTGTATTTCATATTTGGTTATTATATAGAGAAACATCACGATTATCATTGTCATAGGTAAACAAATCGAAAGCATCGTAAATGTGCACGGATTATCTACTGGGGGATTTAAACTTATTGGGAAATTGAAAGAATTAATTAATATTTGAAGTCGTTCTCTTTTGGTATTTTGACTTATTATACAAATCGCCAATGATTATTTTTCAGTGAGTTTAATTTAACCTATTACTCTTACCTTATAATGTTACATGATCTACAATTTTGTGATTTATTTCATGTCTGCCTATATGGACTGATTAGCCCCCTTGCTCTATGTGATTCGCCGCCTGGTGGAACTATTGTTGTGAATGCGTCATTAACTCCATCTTTTTGAAAACGTAAGCCATCGCGGGCAATACAAAATTGAAAGAGGAACATAAACACATATATACCTAACTTACAACTGCAGATTATTGCAATAAAGCCCTGCATTACAGTAAAGGGTAAGTGAAATAGGATGTCTTGATTATTCAACTATGTGATATAGTACGTGCTTATGTTCGATCTGTAAGAATATGTGAATGTTACATGGTTTCCCGATCCCCGGACTTTTAGAGTTTGAAGTCCTTTTAAATGTGATGTGAATTTAAAATCTGGAGGTCCCGATATTGAAAGGCCGATTCACACTTGCAATACCAACATGATTCAGCATTTAAAAGCAGTTTAATATGACATATAGTTGAAGCTCAATGTGTATTAGGCTGCCCTGGCAAACGAGGAGTGAAACTCCTTTGTACATGTGTGTATAAACTATTATCGCTGGTATCATTCTTTTATTACCTGTCTGTCAATTTCTTTATATGTTCTTATTTAAGACAGTCCTTATAGAAGGGAGTTGAAGGTACTTCTATAAGGTCGTTTTATTACGATGATATTTTTCTTATTAATATACATTTGTCTACTTATCTATTTTAAATACGTTTTTATAAGAATAAATGAAGTGGAAAATATTTGACCAGTGATCATTGTAATTAATTTATACAATAATAATAGTAATATAATTTACATCTTTTGCAGAAGCTGTCCAACTGCCTCTTTTATGTAGGTGCTGCATTCATAGAGTTAGATATCCCAAAACCTAATGTATACCCCGGATAAACATGATAGAGATGGGCCACACGCTGATTAGGTTGTTTGGAGAAATAAAATGTTACTAAAAACAGTGTGCTGTTATCTATTTCTTTATTATTTTATGTTACCAGTTGCCCGAATTTCCTCTTCCTCTGTTACCGGACTAAGACGTTTTGACAGATAGATGTCCCTTACCAGACCTAAACCTGTCAAAATGTCTAAGTCTGGTGTAGGGGCCAGAGGAAACAACAACGTTGAGCTTCAACGTTGAATAAACGTTTATTCAACATATATATTATTATGAAAAGTAAAAGTAATAATGGCGCGGGAAAAGCAGGAAAAGAAAATATATCTAGAGCACATAGTTTTCACTTAAGGATCAAGCATGTTTCACATCCAGGTTTGTTTTGTTATTCAATGTTGTGTACCTATTTCCCCCCTTAATTTAACTTTTACCGCCGTTTTTGAATTGAATAATAGAGGCACTTCCTCTCTAATGTTAGCTATAGCTGATAGTTAATGCGGAGATAAAAAAAAAAACAGATCTTGAAACTAATTATATAATGGCTATTATTACATTACGCCCTGCGGTATATGTTTTTGATCAATATTCATCTCAGATTCATTAATACTCTTTCCACGTTTTTTTTTGTTCATTTGCATGTTTTTTGTGATTTTTTTATCCGTTGAGTACACATGATACTCGTTTATACTTTGGCTAACGATCAATTATCAGTAGGAATTATTTATGTACCGTTTCTAACCGTGACGGAATCACTTATATCCTGTGTATGTCATACCGGTATTCATTTATATCATGTGTACATAGAGAATAACACATGCCTTTTCCATATCACACCCAGTATCAACTCGAGACTCCAATACCAGCCCGAGGGCTGGTATTGGTCGAGTATTGATACTGGGTGAGACATGGAAAAAGAATGTATTATTCTGTTTAGTATATACTTACCAAAAAATTCGGATAGATCTACTATCTAAAGATCTATTTTTTTTGGAAATATTGAAAAACGGAAATTTCATAAAGTGATAACGCTAAAGACATGAACAACTCGATTAGAATATATTTATTACAGATAGAGTGATTTTGATTCAAAGTTTCTCTAATCTTATCCGAATCACTATCGCTGTAGATGATTCTGCTGTATCACCTCTTTCGGGCTTTATCATTGTGGTCTCTGGCAAAGCTGAAGATGATATTTCCAGTGACATTGGCACCAGCCAAGATATTTCGCGCTTGGTCTTGTTGCCCAACATTTGCAACAGTATTTGACTTTGTTTGTTGTACAGGTTTTATATTCTCATACGCCTTGATCTCTCTGAAGGTTTCCGCAACTATTTTCTGTGAATATCTCCCGAAATTACCCGAGTTGTGATCGAAGTCTAAATTTTCTGAGTTAATGGCTTTATATCTGAAGCTGAAGAGGGTGCATTGTGATTTGTGAGTATAGAGGACATTTCTTTCTGTTGCTGGTATGAAGCATGACACAAATTATACCGTAGTGTATTTCCAAACCGTTTAACCCAGAAGCACATTTAGATAATTAACATGTTTGAAATAATTTCCAATAAAATGTTCAGTTCTATAAGATTATAACGTATCATCAGCAAACATATTTCGGTACATTGCCAAGCAAACGTCTTAATACCGCCCCACACATCATTGTTTCCTATTTTTATTATGAATCTAACAAGAGAATAGACCCACATATTTGCCTTCAAAATTCAGGTTGAGCATTGTAATTATTTTTTTTAATCTTGTAAACCTCTTTTTAATAGGATTTTGGAAACTTTCTTATCTTGTAGTGAATAAAACAGCCTATAACATATCTCCTTAGTGATGATATGTTGTTTCAACACCAATATCTTATAACTTAACACCAGCTGACATAAATAAATACCAGTATGATGTAACAATAAATACCATTCTCACATATATGACCCATTTTACTACGTCATACGGCCATGTCATTAATACGGTAATACACATGTGTAATATAACCTTAAGGTGCTGCGATTGGTCAAAACCGTGGGAACCTATTCCTATGCCACTAAAATATTATAAACTGCATTTTTTCTGATGTTTATTTTGTTACTATTATTTTAACTGCATCTAAAAAAAACTTCATTATATAAAAAAAAAATGAAAACAGTCTGGAAATACTTTTCACTGCTTGGAATGACAATACTATGATCGGAGTACTTTGGTTTTGACCTACATATATATAAAGTAAGATGATAGCACATATTGTGTTAGGTTTATTTTTGAAATTACAATGTATGAATGCTATTTGATAAAGAGAATCTTACATCCCTGTTCATGTGGTATTGGATTTATTAAACTTTTTCATTAATTTGATATCACACTTGCCTTAATTAGTTTAATAAATATTTTACATGATATACATACATTTATTACATGCTTACTGATAAATACGGGTTTTTGCTCTAACTCATATCAGGCCTCGCCGTATCACACCTCAAAACCCGTATCAGCCCTCTCCGTATCAGCCCGCAAAATCCGTATCACACACCTTTTGCACTTCTAATTTTCCCTATCTACCACTACGTCATTCGGAACCCTAACAATGGCTGATGCTGAGAAACGGCGATGAATGGGGGAGAGAACGTTGGAGTCTCTTGCCAATAGGATTGTTGAGCTGGCATACCTAATTGAGCAAGAGAACACTCAATCCATTGTGCTAGAACTATCTGTCGTCATTGATACGATTGGCGATGTGGCGGCAGAGGAAGCACAGGAAACAGAGCCTAAAGCTATCAACGTTGCAGCTGGACAAGACGACACCTACGACTTTGTTTCAAGCATGCGGAACAAGAATGCAGTCAGAAAGACCGAGTCTGACGTGAGGAAATTTAAGTCATTTCTTCTAGTAAACCATGACACACGGAATCCTGAAGAAACTCCAAAACCGGAATTAAATAATACCTAGCAAGGTTTTTATGAATGCGAAACATCTGACGGTGATGATTATGAGCCCGAGACCCTGAAATCTATTCAGAGCAGCATACAGCGGCACTTATCCGAGAAAAGAATGACTTTTATCGTTATAGAACATTCTGCGTTTCAGCATTCGCAAGATGTGCTCAACTCCAAGAGAAAGCTTTTGAGACAAGTAGGGAAAGGAAACAGGCAAAACCGTGCTGACCCATATCTCCTGAGGAGATCAACTTGTTGCATGAACAAATTTACCCGTAAGAGATAAGCCTAAGTTACCGGTAATTTTTGGTATGCAATTAATTAGTGTTTTGTACCAATGACGGCAGATAGGTCTGGCACAAAGTATTTCCAGACTGTCTTGATTTTTTGTTTATATAATGAACGTTTTTTTAGATGTAATTAAAATAATAGTAACAAAATGAACATCAGAAAAAATGCAGTTTATAATGTTTTAGTGGCGTAGGAATATGTTCCCACGGTTTTGACCAAACGCATCACGTTAAGGTTATATTACACATGTGTATTACCGTATTGATGGCATGGCCGTATGACGTAGTAAAATGGGTCATATATGTGATAATAGTATTTATTGTTACATCATACTGGTATTTATTTATGTCAACTGGTATTAAGTTATAAGATATTGGTGTTGAAACAACATATCATCACTAAGGAGATATGTTATAGACTGTTTTATTCACTACAAGATAAGAAAGTTTCCAAAATCCTATTAACAAGAGGTTTACAAGATTAAAAAAATAATTACAATGCTCAACCTGAATTTTGAAGGTCAATATGTGGGTCTATTCTCTTGTTAGATTCACTTTAAAAATAGGAAACAATGGTGTGTTGGCCGGTATTAAAACATTTGATCGAAAATGTACAGAAATATGTCTGCTGATGATACGTTTTAATCTTCTAGAACTGAACGTTTTATAAGGAAATTATTTCAAACATGTTAATTATCTGAATGTGCTTCCGGGGTAAACGGTTTGGAAATACACCACGGTATAATATGGGGAAGGAAATAAGAGATATTCTTTGTCAGATGTGTGTGGAGTGGTTGGGGAGGACAAAAAAATCGGCAGGAAGATAAAATTATTCAATTGTTTAAAATTGATTTATGCATGAACGTTTCCCATTGAAAGAAAGATGGAGAATAAATATCACTTCTTATTTGATTTCACGTCTTCAGCTTTCTTTTGAATCTTATAAGTAAATGTAGTTCGTGTCGACTCAGACTTTCAATCAGTTATTTCCTTTACTTTGTACAATATTTGGAATCTTAAGTAATAAAAGATGTCGGCAAAGTACAATAACTACAATACAGGGATATCGATTTTAAGCAAACATGTATATGTTGCCAAGCAACGATAACAAAATAGTTGAATATAATTGATTTCCATAACTTTTTAAACTACTACTGATTGTAAATCTTGAAATAAAAATATACCAGAGTGTCAACACACAAGGACAAAATGTACCAGAGTTAACACACCAGGACAAAATGTACCAGAGTCAACACACAATAACAAAATCCAAGTTTAAAGTCGGTAAAAAGACAAGCAACATATACTAAAGCACACCATATAGAAGAAACGTTATAACATCTCTTGTCAAAATCAGGTACTCACATGTACATGTACAACAGCCATGCTCTAAGACAGTAATCAGACCTTTTCTCACAGTTGACACTCGAATAATATAGAAATCAGATGAGCAGTTCCAGGAGCATCAGTGTCAGACTGTAGGTTTGTTTCAGTATGTGGAGCTGTAGTAGACGAGGCTGTTGTTAATTTGAATAGGTTAAACTAAGATGAAAATTGTTTGTAAATTTGTAGTTGTTTAAGAGTAAAACATGAGTAATATATTTGAATATGAAGTTAAATTATTGAACACGTTTCCTGTCCTTTGACAATGCTTTTATCAATTTAGCTCCATTAGAAATCAAGATAAGCTATTGAGCGGTACACAGCTTGTCATCTACTGAGCAGAAATACTCAAGATACAAAGTATAATAAAATGTACAATATTTACAGCTATTTAAAATAGTCTCATTTCTATTGTCATATATTTGTCTACGTTCACCATTTAAGACACCATTGACTGATACATCAAGTTAACTGTGGCCTGATTCAGGTTCTGTATGACATGGCTTAATCACATACTATATAACATACAGCTGTATTATTTTTTAAGAGAGAAACGATGAAAGAAAATGTTATATAAAGAGAAAATTATTACAATTGGCTATCTATATGCAAGTAAACTTTATAGAAAAACGTTGTTCTTCACAAAAAACGTTACAATTTTGCACACATCCTGAATCTCATTGCATTATTATTGAATCCAAACTGTTATATATATTTTTTTGTGAATTTTATTTAACAAAATTTGCCATCATTAAAGATTATATATATGGTGGTTCAGTTATATAAATAAATATATAACCCATGTGTTTCAATGAATTATTAAAACGTTAGAATTGTAGTGGATTTAATGTTCCGTTAACATGTCTATACAAGTTACATTTTGCTGGTGACCTACCGTCTAATGACAATATGAAACCACGATGGAAAATTCATTTTGAGAGTACGGGCTGTTACTTTCTCTGGTAAGTATGGAAGTGTGGTATTACAGGCCCGGCTGACTCTCATAGGCTATTAAAGTTATCCCGGAGACCGACAATTGAGGAATTATATAACGGATGTGTGCGCCAATGCGCGATTTATGGCCACACTGATTCCAATCAGAGAGGTGCAGGAGTCGCTCACACTGTGGCCAGTACACGTGACTCCCGACCCCCGGGCTAGACCTGATCATCACTCAAAGGGGTATTGAATCTCTGACCCAACACACCTTAATGTGTGTCTGTATTTATCTTCTCACAATGTTCATTACATTGGTACCGTCATTACTGTGACGTTCCTGTTAACTGACACGCTATCCAATAACCGGACAGTGCATCGTACATCTTACCGTACTCTCCCCCAATACGTTCTGTGATAACTGAAAAGGATATGGATAGAACTCATTCAATGTGTTGCTTAATGTGATCAATCCTAAGCTCAAATTTCACGGTCATGCTGTCCTAACAACTATTTTGATTGACGCCTCATTGCAGGATTTGGCGGCAGATTTATTTTTTTCGACGAAAGTTATTCACGATTTGTTTTGTGCCAGGATTATTGAAGAAAGATTAATTGATCTTCCAAATTCATTAAAGGTAGTTCGATAATGTTTGAATCTAAAGAACGAATCCAGACATGCTTGGGTTTATTTTTAACCCGAATCACAATAATTGCCACCTTACTGCCAGCTCTTTGACAAATATGACGAGTTTCAGTGTACTTTTGTTAACTATTCAGTCCTACGTAGTGATGTTATAACCCGACGATACGTTACTCTGTGTCTGTTTAAATGACTAGGTTTTTTCATGACATTTAGGCCTGTTGACAAATAACTACTTAGCTAGGCGTTCTCTTGACTTCAGTCTTTAGAAGTTTTTTTTTTTACTTCAATCTATACTGAAGTCTACAATCTCCATCATCATGTGATTGTCAGACATGGAGTTTCACTGTGAGTGTGTCATTATTAAATGTTGTAAGGAGACCATGGCGATTACTCTTGTCTTCCAGAAAACCTGTTCCTTTACGGGACACCTATAAATGCCTGTTTTTGTTGTTCATTGTATGAACTTAAAAATATGATAATGTGTTCGTGTGTTGACGCCATGTTTTTCCCTAACTTCTCGATACATTTCAAGAATATATAGGTAATTTTAATATTACTATATTCTCAAATTTGTATTAGTCACTCTTGTTAAGAAATCACTGGAGCGTTAACAGACAAACCCAAACATCGCCTGACTTACATAAACTGCAAGCCTGCAGTACCAGTTCTCTGATCAGTTATGACGTGTGCCTTTTCTATTTAACACTCAATATGTCAGCATTATAGTCTCGCCATACAAAATCCATAGCTTCGTCTCTATAACGTACATCTTTGTGTATTGCCTTCAAATCTACACCAGGAGTGGTCTCCCATGGGGATGTCGAGAACTTACAGTCTTCGGATTGAAAGGTTAATGTGTCCGTTTCCACGTCATAGAGACTTGCTCAGGACTGTCTCCAATATATTTTAGGTTAGATGGCATTATTTAAATGTCGTAACCTGCTCGCCGTGTTGGGAACATAAAAACAAAGAGCTTGATATAAAGGCAACATCACTAAAGGCACAACAGACCTATCCCTTTACTTACCCACTAAATGTCAGGTACATTGTCTTTGTGTTAAAGGAGTAATATACACACTTGAGATATCAGTGATAGATTGTTTGTATGAGAATTAGTGCATGCAATTGAGCCTCTCACATATAACGTGCGTAATGATATACATGTAATAATATGCGTGTACTTCTTTGTTGTTATAATCTTGTCCTGGTTTCATCAATTTTGAGTTCGATCTGTGGTTGTGTTTACAGTTTAGTATTCACGTGTCTTTTATATATATTGTATCTGTATATATAAAAGTTTATCAAAACATTGTAGACATGTTTATACCAAGGCCACGAACACAGTCATAACTTGAATCATAAACAAACATAATGCGTTTTAAAATGATAAATTTCGCTTATTGATAAACGTGTTTTACCAAGCTTAAGTTTCTATGTTTTGTACAACACTAGGTTATTGGTGATAAACGTGTTTTACCAAGCTTAAGTTTCTATGTTTTGTACAACACTAGGTTATTGGTGATACATAATTCTTGAGATGTTTCTTATACATAATTAAAGATGAAGAGCTTCTTAAACTATAATGTTATAGGAAAGCTATTCCATATAAGGGCCCCAGAGTAGCTGAAGTGTTTTCTGACATCTAATCTGAGAGTCTATTTTTGGCTAAGCACGTTTATTGTCTGTGACAGATGGTAAGCTGTATGTATGTATCTGTTTCTTAACAAGTGTGTATTGGGGTTTATTTATAATTAGATGCCATATTATTCAAAGATTTGTAGTCTAATACAGAACTTTGATATTTTATTCTATATTTATAGGAGAGAACACCAACTTCAATAAGAAGTGATACATGTGGAGTCAGTTCTGATTATTGTTCTTAAATCTTCTTTCTGAAATGTACGTATTTGAATAGTTTGTTCTTCAAATGATTGCTGCAAAGTCTAAAATTGGAAAGATATACGAATTAAATAAAATATTGTCAACTTCTACTCGTAAAGCTTGTGTTGAGAATTTTCTTTTGCTCCCAATATACGGCGTATTTGTAAAAGTGATCAATGCAAAAACCAAAAGAGAAAAGAACGGTATGTAGAATATATAATTATATTTAATAAATAGGATTATATTCGTGATGTGGGGTTATTGAGGGTAAGGAAAAACAGAAGGCTGCCGAAATGTCTTTCAGGTAAGGAAAAGTTATAACCAATATACGGCATAAATGATGATTTAAAAAAAAAAGGTGGTCTGTTACATTAGTGAATCAGATATGGTTATCAGGGGAAGGTTTACTATAATATAGCTTGTTCTTTCTGAAGTGTGGCTGTCTGATTAAATTATTTTATCTGATCGTCCAACTGTCAGATAAATATGTTCTGGTTTGATCGTCCAACTGTCTGATAAATCTGTTCTTGTCTGATCGTCCGACAGTCAGATAATTCTGTCAGATAAATATGTTCTTGTTTGATCGTCCAACCGTCTGATAAATCTTTTCTTGTCTGATCGTCCGACAGTCAGATAATTCTGTTCTTGTCTGATCGTCCGACTTTCCGATCAATCTGTTGATGTCTGATCGTCCAACTGTCTCATACATATGTTCTTGTCTGATCGTACATCTGTCTGTTAAATCTGTTCTTGTCTGATCTTCCAACTGTCTGATAAATCTGTTGATGTCTGATCGTCCAACTGTCTGATAAATCTGTTGATGTCTGATCGTCCAACTGTCTGATAAATCTGTTATTGTCTGATCGTCCGGCTGTCTGATATATCTGTTCTTGTCTGATCGTTCGACAGTCCGATAAATGTGTTGATGTCTAGCCGCTTTGCTGCCTGATTAAGTTGATGTCTGATCGTTGAGCTCGCTGATCGTTAACCGGTGCTAACATTATGATATTTAGTCTTTAATATATTAACATTACGACCAATATATGTAAGTTGAAATGTGATAACAGTAAAAGTGCTAGGGATCAGATAGAGTGTCCTAGTCTGTTTATGTAAAGAGTTAGGATGTTATTACGACCACAGGCCGAGACAAATGTTATACTTTATTGTTTACTTAGTTCCTCCCCGTTTGGGAAATCAACGTTATGTCTTCATCTTTGACCGGTATCACATAATACAGGACACCAGATACCCGGGGGTACTCGTCAGGTCAGTAGGAAGTCAGTGACTGACAGGACTAACTAGACCAGGTCAACGAACACTGGAAGTATAGGGTGGATATAAAGACATTTGTAATATACAAATATACTCCTAAAACAGACATAGAACAAGCTAAAACATATATTATAAGAAAGTATCTGTTTCAGCCAAAACTTGAACTTTGATGTACGAATTTAATCTTGCACGGTTTGAATGAAATACTCATTAATAAATATTTTATCTATTACATCCGACAATTTTAATTTGTTGAACTTACATTTTCTAAACGATATCAAAGACAATAATCCATTTGATATAAGTCTAAGTGTAACAGAAAATTTTAGACTACAATGTCAACACAATAGGTGAATTTATACCACATATTCAACACAGCAGGACATACAATACCACACAAACAACACACAAGGACATAATATACCACACCGACAACCCAGCAGGACAAAATATACCACACGATAACACACAAGGACATAATATACCACAGCGACAACACAGCAGGACATAATATACCACAACGGCAGAACAGCAGGACATAATAAATTACAGCGTCAACACATCAGGACATAATATACCACTCCGACAGCACAACAGGACATAATATACCACACCGGCAGAACAGCAGGACATAATAAATTACAGCGTCAACACACCTGGACATAATATACCACAGCGTCAACACACAAGATCAATATATACCACAACCACAACACACATGGACAATATATACCGCAACACAATCCACGAGAACAAACTAGACCAAAGCGTGAGGTAAATAATAGACCACTGCAAAACCATTTACAATTTGTACCGAAGGTGTAAGTGTCTCCACCTTCAAAAGTGACCCCCGTCAGGATGTCTCTACTGAAATTGACATAACAAGTTGGTTATCAAAGACACAATGTCACAGCTGGCATATACTAAAACCATCTAAAGTATGATATCGTAATAACCAAACCCAAAGCTAAAACAACAATTCTCCTCTGATATGTCGAAGAGTGCTATCCTGCGTGTAGTGTTATATATACTCTGATAGATTAAAGTACGCAATCCTCTTTACCAAACCTAATGCTCTACAATTCTTCGAATGTCGAAGTGTCCTATAGTACATATAGGCCGTATATACCAGACCTAACGCGAGAAATATCTACACCGACCAAGGTTTGTTATCACAGTGAAGCTTCGCTCTCGTGACAATTACGTAATCGAATCTGCTTTATACGTAATACCTAGCCAGATACACCCTAGTGGGCACACCCTTGTGTTTGGGGCATCAGCAATATACAGCAAGGCCTTCCGATATAAAGTTACGTGCGTAATTTCGGATTCGGAACCTACGATCTAATCGTGCCTTACATATGAAAGCGTCCCCACCCACACATGATAAATATATAATCAAAGAAATGTACATATATATATATATAATTGAGCTATGAAATTTCAAAACGAAAAATCACCTTTTTCGTTCTTTTACACACACCGGTAGCTGTTTTACCTTGTTGAACTCATTGGTGATGCTAGGCTACAAAATGCTGGAAATCCAATTGAGCTTAGCTACTAATAAAACAGAGGTAGAGGTGCGTCAAAGCCTTTTTTTAATTTCAAAGTTTAAAATTGGATTGGTTAATTCCAATAAAACAATGAACAAAGCGTTTATATTATCAACAGTGCCACTTCTCAAAAGCTCAAAAGAGATAACTGAGGCTATCAAGGTTACAGCAAGCCTAGGGGACTAAGAAATCAGCCAGCACAGTCTACCACTTGGACGATGAACGTTACCATACACAGGTGATTGCACGTTACAAAATGTTAATGGATATAGTTTACCCAAAATCAATTACAATTCAAAATAAACCGGTATCGCCCTTCCGACACTGATCCGTGTTGCTATTGGCCAAGAAGAGAGAGATACATTCTGACAAATATCAGACATTCTCCGGGAATGCAATGAGAGATACGATTCTATGATACATTCTTCGTTCCCTAAAAATAATTTCTGAAGTGGAAGTTTCAGAAAAAAACCATATATATCCAACTTATAGCCTCGTTGTTATGGTAATAAATAATATCCCGTATTCAAATGCACTAACTGTGTAGTATTTAAGTGTAAATAGAAATACGTTTTATTTTTGCATTTTAAGAAAACAAAAATAAAAGATAAAGATAAAAATACGAAAACAAAACAAATCAAACACAATGAGTGTATTTTCCTGTAAAAATCACTAACAGTTCTCCATATAAGTATTTAAAATTAATTTAGCAACAAAAATATAGTGACAGAAAGTGAAAACAAAAAGTTGCCTTTTGTTTTGAACATATCATGTGTATATTATACATGTCAACCACCAAATCGACAATGGAAAACTTCACGGTATGATGTTGTACCTCGTAACATACACGACACCAAACGCCTTTTTGCAATTAAACAGTAACAGAACACCGACATTTAAACAAAGTCGCAATTACCACTGAAAATCGATGAAAATAAAGCAAAACATTAACACAAGGAAGGTTTACAACCTGGGCATAACAACAAAAACCTCATACATGCACAGAGAAGCGATAGTGGAACCAGTGCTTGGTAGGCAGACCCGTATAAACTTTGATCTAGAGTCGTCCCCCGGGTACTCTGTCCACATTATCCGCTGTATGTCCTACACAGATCGATAAGGACCTTTATGATGTCCATCGTACGGCGTGAAATCCCTCCATAATTCTGTCTTTATTAAATTCTATAACTTGTAGAATCCACTTAAGATAATCAAGTGCGACCTATCTAGATCACGTGTTCCATTATTTCCATATCTGGCTATATGGGCCCACGTGGTATTGGGTTTTCACAATATGTACCAATTTGCTGATCAATATTACACCTACTTACGGACACCTTCTGATAAGACTTGTTTGGTAGTTTCAGCTTTTCACGGAGAGAATATCGGCACACAATATGTTCTTAGGAGGAATTTATCTCCTGCAGATTCACATGAATTGCACCAATTGCAACAAGAAGGACTTCAATACCCTCTTTCTTAAGTCGATTGTGTCTCCCTTTGCTCTACTAGACAGCATATTTTCAGCATAATGCTTCCATGTGTGGTGTCATGATATCGTCTTTAAATTTATTGTTCAGTGAGATAACACTTTAAAAGAACTTAAGTTTTAGAAAGTGTTATCATACGCCCTTACCTATAACATATTGTGTGAAAACGTTGAACACATAATAAACGATGGCGAAACATCGTCTCAGTCGGCCTGTATTTTTCTATTTACATCTTGATAGAATCAAGATCTTCAAGCAATAACTTTGCAAAATATATTATTCCGTTTAATAGTTTGCGACCTTGAATTAGAAATACAATCAAATGTCATTATCACAAAGTTGCTGAGATCACTTATTATATCTCCAATTACGTCATATATCAATTATGAAATTAAACCTTTGAACAGATCAAGATTTTGTTCTAGATTGAGCAGTAATTTGAATTTTCTGAGTCAATAATAACCATGATTGTGTTCACTCAGCGCAAATGGGAAAAAGAGGATATTAAACGTGATCTTGAATAAGCACCAATTGCGTTTTAAAATGAGATACGATATTGTATGACCTCGAGCTTTTAGAATTAAATTAAAACTTTATAATGATGTCACTAGTGTCAGAAGAGGGATTTATTCTCACAAAATCATGTACGATGTAAGAGGTATATCAACGTTACGCATTAAAATATATATATAAAACAATAATGATAATAAATAAATAAGTCCTTGCGAAGGAAAATATAGAATAAAAGCATATTTTTTTCAGATCGTCCGCTAACCGCCTGAAGAAGCCCTAGAAGGCAGAAAGGCCTAGCGGACGATTTGAAAAAAATTATGCTTTTATTCTATAAAACATTATATATACGTAAATGAGTAGATATTTGATAGTTTAATGCACGAGAAACAGCATTGATTGTTCAGTAAATTCGCTTTATTCACCGGCTCCCTAACATCACTGTTTGTCATTTGAACACAATCCTGCCTCCTCTCTCAACACTAAAGCTTTCGTAAGGTGGCATTATTTTCAAAGCTTTCTGGAATAATCATCGTCACTCTCAAACGAAACAAAAAGTGTACGTGCTACATATTTAACGGTTTCCTGTTAAAAGTCATGCATATTTTACAAGTATGGTGAAGCATGAATGTGAAAACAAAGCAGTATATACAGTAATACGAGCGAAATGTAAATGTTATCCCACGGGAGATCTTTTAATTTTCTATTTATTCCATATTTGATGCAATAAAACATTATTTGATTCAATAAAGAGGTAACGACGAAACTCTTCTGCAGTAGGAAAGTGACAGGGCGCCATTTTGATAGGCCACTGAACGCAGTTGTACCGTTTTGCTGCTATTTTCTGGTAAGAATTGCTGACAGAAAATATACCATAAAAACCACTTATATTACCGTCGCATATCATCTACATCTGAATGGAAGAATGACCGTTTCAAATACAGTGAATAATAGAGTATTTATTGGTCAATATAAACTTATAAATATATTTGTGTCAATACTTTTTATATGATTGATAGAATCTATGTTTCATAAATGTTCTTTTATTCCAAATATGAAATTATTTCATAGTGTAATCATTTCCGATTGCTATTCTAAACCAAATAAAATTAATTAAGATAACATGAGTTTAAATCAGCACGTTCTTGCTCCACGTCCCCTGATCCCCAGACTGCAGATCTAACTATTGTCCATAATGAAAAGCTACGAGAGCTTTTCATGAAGGGTCCTAAGTTTTAGGAAAACTCTTCTATCAACTGGAATGCTAATTTCAAGATACTGACTGAATCTGTGATAGATTACGGCAGACAATAAGCAAAAGGAGAGAATGCTGATTCTTAAAATCTAGAATGAAAACAAACACAAGTTTGTATTTCTCGAATCCGATGTCAAACCCACACTCATCGAACTAAACGATTGATATTTAGTTGTGTCTGCAGAGAAAACATCTTATAACTTCATCTTCGTTTGAAAACAGAAAGCTAATAGCTAATCACGCTTCTGTATTGCAATTTTTCCGAATACCCACTTATTATAAGTATTCGGACAAGCTAGGATTCTGGAACTCCACAGGAATCATTATAAACATCGTTTTATCGATAGCTCTCCTAGTTTCTCAACCAAGACATTAACAAACCCCTCACTACGATGATTCTTCTCAGAATTAGGGTTACAGTCACATTTTATCACTGTTTACGCAAAAAGTGGAATAAAAAGGTATGTGGATTTTAAAGAATTCAAAAAATCTTTACATCAATCTTGAACATCCCGCTCTTGGAGCATTTGGTGTGGTAGGCACAACTAAAGCAAACAGGAATTAAACTGAGAGCGATATTGTGAAAATGATCGAGTTACTGGTTGACAATATTTTTGTTGAGTTCAGTAGCAAGACTTTTCCTGCAGACTGTAGACATTCTTATTGGAACAAAATGTGCCCCTTTTCTGACCGATTTGTTTTTGCTTTGATATCAAAGTTAACATATCAGAAATGGTAACAAAACCCAAACCTAATCCTTCAATTTCCTATTCAGGTTTATAGATGATGAGCTGTCTTGAAATATCAAGAAATTCATTGACCACTTCGATTATATGTTCCCTCCTGAGCCTGACACTAAGGAAACTACACACTCTTCTACTTCAGCTGCTTTCCTCAGTCTTTACTTACAGCATGTCCACCAAGCTGGTCTTACACTTCTTTTTCGTTTTAAAAGACATCCTTGTAAATCTGTATTTTGTTCACATATTCCGATAGTTCTATCAATTTAGATTTCGAATTATGGTTTTTATGACACTTCGGTATTCTCTTGCTGTTTTTACAGCAATTTAATGAATTGCTCATTAACATGTGTTTTGGTTCAAATTTGGATGGTCTTTAATATGTATTCTTAAACAGCACGAAACATCAATTCATGTCCGTGCAATATAATAGAGTCGTCACTAAAGTGTTATGCATCAGAAGATATTGGATATGGCATGTTATAGGCTTATGAAGAATGATTGTATACTGTATATGTGACACTTTAGTATGCAATGTGGTGAAAACAATAAGCCGCAAGGGAAGGTAAAAGTAGGTACAATGTTGTTCCTTGTAGAAGTCCGCATTAGGACATCAGTAATCTAGCTTTGATATCAAATCATGTTGAACTTTGGAAAAGAACGGGGGTGGAGCTTTCCTATTTTTTAACCTCAGCAATTTTATAAACAGAGATGTTAACGAATTACCTCGAACAATTTAACAGCTGACAGAGGAAGGATATGCGCGGTGAACCACAAGTGAGTAATTATTTTCCTAAGACAACTTCTTCTGTCCTCTATAAAGCTTCTCAGTCAGCAACCAAACCGCTCTTATACAACTTACGAAAAAACGTCGTCAGCTTATATCTGAAACTTGTCTGTCTAGTATTTTTACATCCTACTAACTTTGTAATTATCAAAGTAAATGTATGTAAGAAGAGTGCTTACCCTTGCACATTTATTTCACTAAACTACTTTTCATGTGTCTTTTAGGCTATACAACGTAAATTATTGCAGCAACTTGCCTACTTCCAGACATTGTTTGATGATCCAAGAGGTTCACTTGGTTTTCATGTATGTGAGAGAAACGCCGTCTAATATTGGCGTATTAGTTGCAATGCAAGGTTCCACTAAATGTTATTGTGGTGATCTGGACAAAATTCAGATCATATTGGCAATAAAGTTTCAGCGTGGTTTCTCATTGCTGGTTGATATTTATGGACGGATTAAGGTCAACCAAAGCGTAACGGGGACTTAACAATGACAAAGCGTGGCAATCAACGACTCTGTCGTAACTCACGCATATCTAGTCCCTTCAATATCGTTTCAAATTGTGTTCTGTGGGTGCATATATTCCCATCCTAAAAAAAAAAAAATGCTTATGATTAACAAATAAAACACAGGACAAAATGAGTGTGACATAGTGCGTTTCGTCCAGGTATAAGTTTATTTAATTATGACGTCACAATAAATGCCTTCATCTAGTAGGATGGGTCTTGTAGGTAAAATCCCCTTTTTGCTGCATGCCGACCTATATTTCGGAACACTTTGGAAATAGAGTTTCATTATATTCAACTTTTGTCCTTTTGAAGAATCCTAATTAGAAGAAATTGCTTTATTATGTAATAAAATATTTGCTTTGTTTTGACTTTTTGCATCGAAAAACTTAATTTGTTGCTTCTTTACCTCGTTTTTTTAGTGATTGTTGTACTTACCATAACTAATATTCGGTTGCATATATATATATCCATGTCATTAAGCTGATTAAGTTTATTGAACTGTTTTGAGATGACAATGATAAGTAAGCTTTTAGTTAGTGTACCTGGTTCCAAAACTTATCTGGTTTCCTCCGTGATTTTCTGTTTCTAATAAACACACTCTAGCCCATTTCATCCGAGCCAACACAAGTGATAAGTGTTAGTATGTTTATTGTTTATAAACATATGTAAAACAAATACAGTGTAATGCTTATCACTGTTAATATTTAAACATTGTAATTCTTGTTCACACGTAATTGTCACTACATTGCTGTTACTGGTGATTTTTTTTATAGAAATCGGTAAACGTTGATGTGTACACTCATGTTGAATCAGTATTGTTTTTTATACAGATTTTATACTGATCTTTGGCATTCAATGTTAACACTGATGTATTAATGCCTCGTTAAACTATCTGTAATCGTCATTGTTTGTACTGCTATGAGACTACTACTTGTTTTATGTTATTATCTGTTTTGTTAATTTCGTTCAACTTAATTTCATATTCTATTTTGATTAATGAAATTTACATACTTTATTGCTATTCTATGTATGCTTACATTATTTAATGATAATATTATTTATTAAAAACTCGTTATTAACACTTTAATTAATAATATAATATCTATTGTTTTCTGGTTAACCTTTCATTTTCCATTTATATTAATTTTCTTGTTCAATTGATATTCTGAAATTCTATCCTTGTAATGTATTGGTAGGCCTTACATACATTCATTTCTATTTATAAACGTTCATAAACAGTTGTATAACACCGTATGGAGTGGATATGACTTATGTTGTATATAATCTTCTGAACTTTAACTCTACGGTAGAAAGTTTATTCGCATTTGGTTAGTCATTCGTATCAAGTGGAATCTGACATTTTAGTATAAACACACACATTTTGGTATAAATTAAATAGCTCCATTTTTTTCATAATTGATTGACGTCAATCCTCCATCTCGATTCCCACTTCCTCCATATGCATTCTCACAGTTACTGAATCCTTTATACATTGTAGCAATATCTCCTATTTCTGTTACAAAGACAATTGAAAATGTTACCACTCCCTTTCACTAATCTAGCGGGGTGTCTTGACCCGCTGAATGTTTCGATTAAGTGCTTCTTACAAAGAGCAGTCCAGTCTATAGTATCCCAAAAATGTGGTGAAAGCAAGGCGTAGGGAGATTCGATTTAGTGTAGGTAAGGGGTAGGTTTGTGGGGTGACGCATTGCCTAATGCGTTTGTCTTTCATAAAAGCGGCCGTGGTTAAGTCCTCGGTCGAAAATGAAAGAGCATAGGATCACCTGGCCGATGACGTGGGATTTCTCTGGGTTCTCCTAATACCTCGCATATTAAGACTTGACGACATCCGCCTTGGAACTGAATATGATAAATAAGTGGATATAATCAAATTGTTGGAAGATCAGACCAAGATCTAATTCTATTTTAATTAATCATGAGGTGTACATGTAGAATTAATATTTTTTATATAAAGATATCATAATATCGACGTTTCCTGAAACTCGGAAACTTCTGATGTAAGTACAAAAAGTGTATATATGTTGAATCCCCTAGATGGGGTTTTGTCTATGGTAAAGGTACTAAATGCAAATTACATTGTTTCCATAATCTAATGTTCATTATATCCAGTTAAGAAAAAAAATACCTCGTTTTTGATGCAATGAAAGTTGTTCTTAGATAAGTCAAACAAAATCATATTACAAAACTGCGACCGTCGTCTATTTATTTGTTTAATTTTCATTTCAGTTATTGGTTAATTGAAATTATCAGGATTGTCTGGTTCAAATCAACTTATGTGCAGACAATTGTTTTAACGAGTTGGCAATCCCATACCAACCCATTAAATGTAGATCTGTAATGTTGACAGAACGTGTGGATTTACCCGTTTTATAAAGTCAGCATGATCGAGTTATACAGAGGAATGGTGAGATATATTCTATTTATACGTATCAATGCATCTTTCAATATCTTTTTTTATATTTGATTTCATGTTCAAACTCAGATGTTAATCTTTATAGTCATAACAAAAACAATTCTATATTTACTCTTTCTAAAGTCATCTGTTCTAACAAAGCGATACATTCCTTCACTTTTGTAGTTCATGAATTATGATATTTTACAACGGTATTCTCTGTAATCTTTCCAGTAACGCGGGTCTATGATTACAATGTACACATGTGTATAAATTGTGTTTAACTCACCGTTAACTCACCGTTGTCGACGTCATACCGTTAGTCTTAGACTACTAATGACGCTTCTACTACTGCTACTGGTACGGTGTTTGCATTTTTACTAAAACATATATAATGTGAGTGTTGCTATCATTCTTTATCGCCACGTTGCTGGTTTGTAAATCTAAGTGTAAATATGACAAGTTGATTGCAGTTTAATCATGGTTTTTCATTCATCGTTGATATCCGAATCAACCTTTCTTTTTAATTCTCCAGATGAAGTATACCCCCCCACACTGTGAGGTGGTTATAGCTATGTTGATTAAGTCACAGACACAACATGTAAACATAAGGTCTGTATCTCAAGATATTACTGGCAAATACTGCAGCAAAACAATTTAACAATAATTGATTCTTGTAATAAAGAAATTGTAATTTGTAATCAAATGTCCTAATTGTTTTGAGTTTTTCTTTCATGGCTGCTTTTTGCTTGAATTTTTTCTTTGCACTCATTCCCAATGCAAATAATCGATCTATTGCATATCGTACTAGTCCTATGAATGTGTCAGTTACATGATTTCATGACATGCGGCGGGGTACGTAAACACCGACACTGTAGCCATGGAGGGGTTTTATTTACCATCGAAGGAACAATTTGATACTTGATTCTATTTATCTACGACCTATTGTTGATACTTCATAAATATTGGATGAATGTACAATATGAGTGTGCCTATAAACAGTTGGGTGTTATTATTCGGGGACTCAACTGGACTTCCGGTGGTGTGACCTTAAGCTGAATGCCCTTTGGCTCGGCGACCTTTGATTTGTATTCCCCGTCCTATCGCTCTGTCCTGTGTATGACACGTCTGCGGGTCCCGGAACCTCTCCTCGAACTAGCAAGTCACTGGCAATTTGTGGGATTCACAATCGTCCCTTAGGGAGTTATTGTGTATAGAAATATACTGTTTAGCATAAACGATGCCTCCCAGATGTCCTCAAAATGAAACACTGATGGACGATCGTTTAAGGGCGATGCAGTTTATATATTGACACAACTTACACGCAATAGCTAGAATAAATAAGCAACCTCTTCAGACATTTGTATTGAAAAACACTCTTCCGAGCGATCCCACACCGCGTGTCCTTCATCGGTTAAAGCACGCATCATAGTTTACAAAGATTTAGCAGGTTACAAGGAAAAAAAACATTTATTACATTAAAATGTTTTAGGTGAAAACCAAATGATGTTATGTACAAAAGCACTGTGTTTATAAAATGTCTTAAACGAATGATACATGTATCAATATATCGGCCTGTGATACACTGACGAAGCTAAGATATTAAGTTTTGTTTAATGACGATGTAATACTTGTTGTTTTAACTCCAATGCAGGCTGAAACTGTTACAGTCGGTAAGGAAAGCCCAGGTATTATCACCATCGACACAACCTACGGTAGCAGGCAATGATCCTGGTATGGTGACGTAGCGTGTGAACAAATGCGTTTGCAGTAAACAAATAAAACAGCAAATAGACGGGAACGTATGCTATTTGTCTCCATTATAATGGCTTGGTATGAAATCGGAGATGAACAATGGAACTAAACTACGTCACACTCATCATTTTCCTGTTCGTGTTCCTATTAAACAAAACGCGTTTGGGAATCTTATGATCTTGTATACACAATAAAGACACTTAAAACGGTGGAATTCAGATTCATTTCATTCAAATGTAAACACCTCAATAGTATAATGGTATTGATAAATAGCACACCATATCAATATATTTACANGGGGGGGGGGGGGGGGCGTAAGCAAAAATATAAAAAAGTCTATATCAAATAAATAGCAGATTATATTGCACTATTTTATTATTGATATATTTAATTAGTCTTACACAGATATTTCTGATTTTTTTCTGTTTTAGCAATGCAGTACAGAAGATATTTTGAACCGTTTTCTCGTTTATAAAAATATTGACAGAGTAGATATTTTTCGGTTGGTATGAAGTTCTAGGCTTTATATGATATAACGGAACCTGTCGCCTGTTTTCTGTGGGCTACATAATGACCATATCTATGAAGGTATTCCGGTCTCTCAGCTCCTACATATAATCTGTGGTTGCTTATTTAAAACAGTAATATATTTAGGATCTTAAATGAGGTTTCATTTCCTATAAGATTTTATGAAACGAGTCTTAGGAAATTACATTTTTGCGAACCTTGGCGAGCAAAAAATAAAACTTCGAGACGAGTTTCATAAAAGCTCGTAAGAAATGAAAACAAATTTAAGATACTTTTTATAATATAACTCAGAGACCTTACATTTTGACAGGTTTTAAACTCAAAATGAAGAGGGCTAAATCAAACGGAAACAGCGATTTTGTTGCGCCATTCACAATTGATGACGTCACGTCATTGTCTATATTATGACGTCACAATCGATTTCTGACTGGCACAGCCAATAAAAAATGTTCCAGGGTATATTACACTAGTGACATATGTAAAAATATTACACGGCCGAATTCATTGGATAACAGGCCGATTATGTGATGAAGTGCTTTTTCTTTCAAATTATCAAAATATAGTTCTTCCTTATGAATGCACCTTTTGGCAAGTTATGTCACATTTCAACTTTTGCTTAAATGACAACTCATGTTTTACGCGTTAAATTCATAGTACAATGCTTGGTACATTATAGGGGTAATTTTGTCATTTTTCCCCTACTTCGATAATTATGTCGAATTAATAATGCTTTACTTAATAGTTGTCAAACAATGAAAAGTTTGTTGTTTTATAAATATTTACTAAAATAGACTGAGTCCTCGTCTTAGCAGTCAGTGACAGTTATCAAACTTCAAACGAACTCCTTCTATATGGTCGATTGCACCAACCAAATTTCACACCGATAGAATGGATATACATTTTCCCTACACAAATATACTGATATTTAAAAAAAAGATTGGATTGTTTCCTTCTTTAAATATCTAACATGGTATACAAACAATATTATCCAGAGTTTCAGAAAAAAAACTTTAGATAAAAGTAAATCTTTGGTAATTAAAATCAAATATCCATGTCAGAGTCTCTTTAAAATTATAAAAGCACGATTTAACTTCTTATTTCTTATTTTTCATCAGTATGTTTACCTATGCGCAACATGAAAATATTATCTACAGTTGAGCAGCCCTTCCTTAACTTAGCATAGTTTTCACCTAGCACATTGAACTCATCTGCGAAATTTTGCAGTTTATCATTTAATATCCCAGTAAATGGATTCGGGAAGATTTATCGTTACACAATACAAAATTAAACGATTTGACATATATTCTCTAATACGCTTTGTAGTGAGGTGCTTTATGCACTCGTTGTCAATGTCTTTGTTACCAACACCTTCGCCATCTCCTCCTTGGTAATAGGCTCACTAAGTCGTTTATTCCATTTAACTCAACTATATTTGTATATACATAGTATTCATTCCACTGATCCACATTTCCAACTTTCACTCTTTTGAATAAGACATATAAAACATCATACATATGTTGATATACCGAGCTGCCTTTTACTCTGTTTTTAACCAGGGTTTATACGATTTTCTTTCACCATATCCATGAATAATATATCCGCCAAAACAATACACCAAAACAGCTTTTTAGTTGAGGTTCGGTAAGATATGATTTATATCCATACGATTATCAGGAATTGATGAATCTGTGTGACCATCACCCAAGTATTATGTTGACATTTTAATTTTCTTTTCAGAATCAATATATATTTACATTACGTTGAGGCATTTCAATTTTTTCTACGGTATCAGCTATGGCTACAGTACTATCAACTACATCTGCTTTCATATAAGTAATAACAACAATGTAGAGTGATCATAAAAGAAAAAAATACTAAAATGCAAACAGAGTAGTTAGCTACACTTTTTATAATTCTTTATGAATAAATTACATAATCGACCACACTCGCATCCTCCCATATATAAGACTATCAACGTTTATACGAACCAGTGGCTGCCTCTCCAATATAACACAACATGGACTGACTAAGGCTTGGCGCGAGCCACCTCGGCTTGGCGATTTAACAACGTTCGTAAATTTCTGGCAGAAACTGATCATTGAAGAAGAGTGGTCTCCTCAGGTTCTTCCTCCCGTGTTTCGCCCCCTGTAGGTGCTTGTTGTAGGAAAACCGTGCGATATTATAACTAATCTCAGTACAGAAAGGTAAATGTGTGGGCAGATCGGGAACACTGAAGGTGTCTCACCCAGCTAATGCACTTCAATTAGGATACGCTAAATATAACTTAGTGTGTAAACATTTTGTGTTATTCATATATAGAAACCTCATTGAAGCTTACTTTCTGATTCCATTGTTATTTTCAAAAAATCTGTTGCCATGCTAGGCAATGAAATAAGAGTTTCTGTTCCTCGATTGTGTTTACCATGTTTCTTAAAGAAAGTGTGATAAGGTATCCATATCTGGCATCATCAAGGAATTATAATTCATATCTAAAAAGTGATTCTACCTGCACATATTGTCAGCATGATTTTTTTTTTAACGAATTTAGTGTGATTTGTTTGGGAAACGTTCCTTTCCCTAGACAGTGTTCTTGTTCTCTTAAGGTTGTTCCACTAAAAGAAATTCATATGCTTTCAACATTTTTAACAAAGGATATTTTAGTTTTGGATGGATGCATCCACTGTTTCCTTTTAATCCCGTTCCTATTTTTCACTTGATACGTAAGAATTCCTCTGGTGTCAACATAAACGGAATAATTGAAGAGACAAGAACAGAATCAGAACCGATACCAAGAAAAAATCCCTGCAAAAAGCCAAAAAAGTCGAAGAGGTGTGTCTCCTGTCAAAGTTAGGAAACAACTGAACATGTACGTCACAAAGAATATTAAAACAATAAAGAGGTCTCCGATGATGACAGCTGGTCATAATGATTACCATGATACTTTTCAGCATAGATTGACACGTCCCTGGCAGAAAATAGTAGATATGTATTTTCTTGTTGAATATGATGTACATGACGAGGTAAAATATTGATATTGTGATAAAAAGGTCGCTGGAGTATTAAATATAACTGTTACATGTATACTAATGCTATCTCTAGACAGGAGGCACGCTAACGTTGCTGCGGAGGAAAGTAGATGTATCGACCGTGAATTTCTTTATGGTTATCAAGTAGTTATAAGATGAGTTGGTTAGTTTTCATATTATGATTTTGCGGATAAACGGGAAAAAAGTTTTTAAGATTGTTTTATTGAAAGACACCCGAATCGACTAAAATAGCAAACTAGCTTAAATGGTGTACAAAACGTTTAAATTAGAATGTTGATTCTATGGTGAAATAATCTTCTACTAAATATCCAACTTCTAAATGTTACCATGAGAACATTTTCTTGCTCGATGTAAAATTTTACCTAATAGCTTCTGCATAAGGGTGATTTATTTGGATAACGCAGTATAACAAATATAAGGAGTGTGCAGTATGTACATTTGTGGTATCAAGCAAATATAACTGACAATTTGTTTTTTAAACAATTATATGTCTCGTTAGTTTATTGTATTGACGGCTATGGCCGCCAGCTTGTTCCACATTGGTCGGTGTACTGGATTACAGGTACACAGTGTTTGTACTACTTACCTACGAATCTAGCTATTCATTCGTTTATCAGCTTTCGGATGACATCTATGACGCTTCATGTTGTGTCTAATTAGCATATTATGATGCCTTTGAACGAAAAATAAAAGCAGCTCAATGTTTATATTAACAATTCATGGGGGTTTTTTAATCTCGGAAAAAATCAAATAAATTGATCTTATTATAACATTCAGATTAGATTATTGTATTTGCTTGTTGTATACGTAAAACAGCTGTCCTCCAGGAAAGGTTAGTGTTATCAATAGTTAAATTATGATGACGTCAACAACTGGTCCATTGCACTCATATCCGTTGTGAAATCCCAAAATCAAGATCTATTGCACGTGACTGTTGTAAATCGGAAACTGGCCTGGTGTTAACGTCATACTTTTAGGTTAGTCACGGACTAATGATGGCGCGATATCAAAGTGTGACGAAAATCCTAGAATTGTTACCGATTTCCATTTGACGGAAATGGTAACCATGGAAAACGGAACCTTATAAATCCACCATTTGGTGTAAAAGAAAGCCTAAAGAGTATCATGATCTAAAAGAACCCATCCAGTCAGGTAAATAGAATTGTTTTTGTTGCTTTAGACGTAAATATAAGGCTTGAAATACATTTTTTAACAATTGTGATGGTACATGCAACACAAATCCTTCCGCGAATCATGGACTTTGTTTGAACAACCCTTAAAAGAATTCTATCTCAAGTAAGCAGGTTTAAATGATGACATTGTCGTACAGTTGTAAATAAACATGTATTGTCGTAAGTTTCTGGTCTCTCCAACTGGATCGAACGCGACATCCAATGAGTATGTATATTTTGGAAATGATGTAGAAGATTTTACAATCAGTGGAAAATAATACCAGCCTTATTGGTAAAATGCTGACCTTTAGGTGATTTGAATCTCCTCGCGCCCTCTGGTGGGCTATCTGTAACTTCTATGATTAGAGTTTATGTTCTTTGCATTCGGCAGTCTTCTCCCATCGGGTCTGAAATTACATCTGGAAAGCATCACGTTAGTGACCACTTGGCAAACCTCGCTATCAAGGGCCTTTACAGCGATAGCCAAATACGTCCTGCCCGGAACCGTCTCCCTTTAAACTCCCCCACTGCCTTGACCTAGCCCTGCCAGCCCCAACATATCCAGCCTTTTGCTACTGAGATGCTTGTTGTGTACAATAGGTGTCTAACCTACGTTAGATGCAGCCCTGGTTTGAACACTTACAAGTTCGTGATAAAATCCCTAGGTGATGTCATTCCTTCGTAAATCAATTCATCAAAATATTTGATAATGTGTCCTACTTTGTGGGAATTAGATGACACATGGAGGTGTTAGCGTGAGAATGTACAATGACGTAGGGAGATAAAGACCAACTCCCCGTCCACATAGTCATAGTCATTGCGAAGTGCATGTGCACGGCAAACCTAATATAGGACCATTACAGTGATGTCAGAAATCATCACATAAAGCGCTTACGATCATGACCAGCAACACACAACAACCTGATCGGCCATATATGGGAATTGATCAGTATTTTCACATGGAAATTCATTAATTCTAATAAGTGTCACTAAACATTTGTCAATTTGCAGCTCTCAAAATGTTTACAGGAATCAGCCTATCTATCTACTTTAATGTAATAGCTGTCGTTCTTTAATGCTAATGGATTAGCGTTAACTTAACTGTTCAATGGTCATATTTAATTAACTGTATGCCTGGATTTTAATGTAGACATCAGGACAATAGCTATATTGTTAATCCTTCACGACACTTAAGCTTCCCCTCATGTTTCATAACTGATCTAATAGTAAAAAATGTGTCATACAAGACGTTATACCATACACATTATAAAAAAACTTCTTATATTCCTTCGGGGAATAAATAACTTCTGTGAGTCATTAATATGGAGCTGTATTGAGTACATGTAGTACAATCAGCGTCGATGTGTATAAAGGTTTTCATCTCCCAGGCAAATGAGGATCTGGACCCCTGAGTGTTCCGTGATGGGACTACAAACCCGCTGGACTTTACATAATTGTTATCAATGATGATATGAAAACAAATTCAATGGGGTTACGGAAGTGAAGTCAAAAGACAGAGGGCGCAGTGAGCCAGGGAAATGGCCGACAGTCACGCGCTATGGCTCCACGTGTTGGGTTTACGTACGCGCTTGAAAGCAATTTCCATTTATCTTTTTTTCTATGCGAAACCTTCGAAATCTGTAGAATAACTATCGATTTTAATCCGAGTAGCCGTCGAGGTACCAATGTTAACATATAACACACTTGTACATTGGGTTGTGGAAAGTTTGACTGTTTTAATTTATTTCCATGGCGAGGTTCCCAAATCGTTTACGACATTATAATGGATGGCTGTTCCTCCGTCCGCCGGGGTGGTACCCCGGATAAATCTTTTATATACAGAGCTTTAATGGATTAGCTTGACGCCAAGCGACCCAACTATCCCAACATTCCACACGAGATTTAGGCTGAAGGGCACCATGCATGTACGACAAAAAGATAAAAAAAAAAAAAAAGGCATTTAACTTAAGTTTGTGTGGGTGTTTTCAATTTACACAAACTTTAATTTATGACAAACGTGACATATACCACAATCACTTGAAAGTTGAGCTGAGCCTTTTTTTAAACATTGAGTATAAAAGGCGAGATTCTTTCCTGATTGAAAATTAATGTAAACACAAGACATCTTTTTCATATTGTCATCAAATTCTGGAAAACAAAATTGTCCTGTAACAAATATAACTTTAAACACATATCACAGTTACCGATACACATCACTTGATATCATGACTGAATCCTCATGTGGTGCAGGAAACTGTACAGTTTTTACAATATAGATCAGTAAAACCGGATGTTACGATGTTTTGTCTGTCAAACCGGATGTTACAATGTTTTGTCTGGCATTCCGGATGTTATATTGTATTGCCTGTCATACCGAATGTTATGTACACTGCAGCGTCTGTCATACCGGATGTTATGTACAATGTATTGTCTGTCATATCGGATGTTATAATGTAGTGTCTGTTATACCGAATGTTATGTACAATGCAGTGTCTGTCACACCGGATGTTATATACAATGCAGCGTCTGTCATACCGGATGCTATGTACCATGTATTGTCTGTCATGCCGGATGTTATAATGTAGTGTCTGTCATACCGGATGTTATGTACAATGCAGTGTCTGTCTTACACGATGTTTCGTACAATGCAGTGTCTTTTATACCGGATGTTATCTACAATGAAGTGTCAGTGTGCCGGATGTTATGTACAATGTATTGTCTGTCATACCGGATGTTATAATGCAGTGTCTGTTATTCCGGATCTTATAATGTAGTGTCTGTCATACCGGATGTTATGTACAATGCAGTGTCTGTCATACCGGATGTTATGTACACCGTATTGTCTGTCATACCGGATGTTATGTACAATGCAGCGTCTGTCATACCGGATGTTATGTACAATGTAGTGTCAGTCTGCCGGATGTTATGTACAATGTAGTGTCAGTCTGCCGGATGTTATGTATAATATAGTGTTAGCCATATTGAATGCTATGGTTTTTTTGCGGTAATATCAGCGACTTTATGTTATCATGTAATATCATCCGTATATTAGACTCTTGGAGGTCTAACTGATTCGACGGAAGACCCGCTGTGATGCAATGACATAATTGATAATAAAGTTGTGATGACTGTCAAGTGTAGCAGCACCACACACACTATCGCTACTTCATACCGAATTACATTTTACATCGTCTGTTCTGGTAAATGTACGGTAATTGTGCGTGGGTTAACCAAGTAGGAATACAATCTTTATGAAATAAAAAATATTAAAATGTTCGTCTTCGCAAGGACAGTTTGACAAGTTTCCACGATCGGGTAGGATGGTTGGTTGTGACTGTTATATCCGAACGTAATTATACGAACCATGAGAGCCATTATCGGCGGGAAGCCGGATCACGACTCATCCAATGATAGAAATGCATGTTTAACCTTCTTTAATCGAGCAATTCAGAATTCTATCGCTCACTCGAGAGTAATAACCTTGGCAAAACGATCGGCAGATTGAAATATTAAATAACTGATACCATATAAAAATTTCAAATAATGTACTTAAAACGTCAAATTTGGAACAAATCATCTGACCGAGTGTTCTAAAATCGCGTGACTAGTGTCATACTTAGTAAAGACTAGTAAATAACATATGGAGAATGCAAAATCCAGCGAAACAGTTGTGCCATCAGATCAGGTCAGGACTATGCGTTACATCCACGGGAACGGAGGGTTCACACCTCAGGGATGAAGTTTAACACAAAGAAGTTCTTCGTCCTTTCCGTCAAAAATCAAATCATGACCGTGATATACAAATCCTATGGTCATTGAGTAAGAACCTTAGCCTAGACATGATGACTGCAGAATACCTTAAATGGAGCGTTTCCTATAAACAAAACCAGCAGATCTTCGTCATAACTCGAAGCCATGAAGTAATAATGCTTACATGTTACTAGTCTGTTTAACGTTGGACTACTATTCTTATTCCAAGATATACAGGTATTATGTTTCAAAAAACAATTTGTACCTGTTTATTTGGTCATTGCAAAGAATAAGATACTTTTTTCACTGTAAAATCTGAAGACAATAACTTAGTTCCAAACTTGTTGTCGAAACACTTTGGCAGTTGTTTCAACTGTTCTGTTCATGGCTTCAGACGTGAGCTTTATAGGCTACGTACATATATTTACATGGCATTGTCACAATATAGCCTCTTTGAAAGCTGTGTCGTTGATGGGACTTTAATTACCATGCATCACGAGACACAATTCTTAGCGTATTAATACAACACTGACCGAAACTACAATATCCAATATAAATAAATATGACGGCTGCTGAAATATCGCTTGGCATTGTGAGATTTGACAATGTCATTGTAAATTTATTTGCAACCCCCCCCCCCCCAAAAAAAACCACACTTTTATTACAACGAAAACAAGACCAAGGTCTGCAATATCGTACAAAATGCACATCGTTTGAAATCACCAATGCCGGCAACGGACCATTTAAACACTCATGCAATTTATCAGAAATATCGTCTGTTACACTGCACTGATCAACAGGGGTTCGTTACAAATGTCTGAAATACACATATTTTATAGACCTATTTCAGACCTACTGATATGAGTCACAGCACACATAAACATTTTAGACATTTGTAATGAACCTGTGCTCCGTCGCTATCAGTTTCGCGCGTCTCGCATCCACGGTTCCTCAGTTTCAGACGACATGTCAAATAACGATGCTGTTATAGAATCTACCGACTGTTGCCAGGTTCCCATACAATCAACAAATAAATTCACGCCTGGATTCTTCACAAAATGAACAAAGAGAAAAGTTCGTATTAACTTCAAAAAATAACTCCCTCGTGGAGGGCAAGGTCGGATTTACGGTGTTCACTGTATTTGTCTATGCGCAAATTTGTTCCGGGGAAAAATCGAAACAATTTCAAATCTAACTTTCAGCTCAGAGTTCTATTGATAAACTTAAATCACCCTATAGACATATCATACGCAATTGTATTGATTCTAAATTGTGGAATAAAATTGAAGTGTTTGTTAAAATTTCAAAGTACTACTTTGTTTGCCAATCAGCACGCGACAATACGCTGTTCAAACTTTTGAACGAAATTGTGTGGACTGTCGATAAGGCGGGCATTTTTAATTTTAAATATAAATTAAAAGTTAAAAAAGAACATAAGAGGCAGAGAAAACGTAAATATAAGTATTGAACTGTTTTTGTATGGTATTTATGATCTATTTGAATGACACAGCTTTGCATGCAAACAAATCATAATGCGTTAGCGCGCATTATGTTGTTTGCTTGCAAAGCTGTGTCATTCAAATAGATCATAAATACCATACAAAAACAGTTCAATGCTTAAATATTAACATCTGCATGGCACTGTCACAATATAGCCTCTTTGAAAGCTGTGTCGTTAATGGGACTTTAATTACCATGCAGCACGAGACACAAATCTTAGCGTATTAATACAACACTGACCCGAACTACAATATCCAATATGAATAAAAATGACGGCTTCTGAAATATCGCTGGGCATTGTGAGACTTGACAATGAAATTGTAAATTTATGTGCAAAAGAAAAAAGAAAATATTAGAAAAAATACTTTTATAACAACAAAAACAAAACCAAGGTCTGCAATATCGTACAAAATGCACATCGGTTGAAATCACGTATGCCGGCAACGGAAGCAATTTTAACACTCATGCAATTTATCAGAAATATCATCTGTTACACTGCAATGATCAACAAGGGTTCGTTTCAAATGTCTGAAATACACATATTCTATAGACCTACTGACACATGTGTTACTGACCTACTGATATGAGTCACAGCACACATAAACATTTTAGATATTTGTAACGAACCCCTGTGCACCGTCGCAAGATCACTCACTTCAAAGGCTATCAGTTTCAAACGTCTCGCAGCCACGGTTTCCTCAGGTTCTGACGACATGTCAATTGACGAGGATGTTATAGAAACTACCGACTGTAGTCAGATTCCCATACAATCAACAAATAAATTCACGTCTGGATTCTTCACAAATTTTAACTTTTCTCTTTGCTCATTTAACTTCCAAAAGTAACTCCGTCGTGGAGGGCAAGGTCGGATTTACGGTGTTCACTGTATTTATACATGCTCGAGATTTGTTCCGGGGAAAAATCGAAACAAAATTGATGTGTTTGTTAAAATTTCATAGTACTATTTTGTTTGCCAATCAACACGTTGTTCCAACTTTTGAACGAATTTGTGTGGACTGTCGATAAGGTGGGAATTTTTAATTTTAAATATAAATTGTAAGTTAAAAAAGAACATAAGAGGCAGAAAAAACGTAAATATAAGTATTGAACTGTTTTTGTATGGTATTTATGTTCAATTTGATTGTCACAGCTTTGCATGCAAACAATATAATGCTTAAATACGTTCAAAAATAATTGCCAAAATCGATCATGAAATGTGTTCTGCCGAGCGCGTCAAATCATTGACATACGAGAGAAAAACGCGTACATTAACACCTTTCGATTCCCATCAATTCGAGAACAAAAATACCATTTTCAATAAAGAAACATATGGTTTTAGTACCAAACGATGGCCTAGCCCACCAAAACAGATAAAAGCTGTGCTCAACGTCATCAGTCATTATGATGTCATATTCTATTATCGCTGCAAAAACTCCGTAAACCTCACACTCTCTCATCGTAAAGATGTATTAAGACAGACAATACACTATGTCACTCCTCTTCTATAGACTACTGTGTGTATAATGTGTATTGTGTAGACAATTTCATGTACATGTAATACAGTATCTCTTGATTAGTCAATAGGAAAATTCACGTTTGACCACAGTGGGTTAAAATGAGGTCAAAATAGGAAAACCAAGAACTAAATCGTGCTAATGAAGAACATATGTAATGGAAACACATTCTTAAGAATTGATACCCCAAAAAGAGGGTGGAAGCTGGTTGTGTCTGTAACAGCATTTTCGTGTTTAGTTAACAAATCACCAAATCGCCTCCAGGTTTCAGCTCTATGTGTTGATTTTGATAAAGTTGACTAATATTAGAAAGTTACAGACTCATATTGATCAATAAAATTTCAAAACAAGTATGACTTTAATTCAAAATGTGATCATGAAATATGGAGCACATTAACGATAACAATATGCACATATACCACTTTATTCAATCGGTGTAAGTGTGTTGGATATAGGATTACAACATAGTTTAGAAATAATTTCATTCTGATGTGGAAGTGATATTTTATATTTTTGTTTAACCTAATTAAAGTGATATCAATTGTAAAGAAATGACATTATTCACGTTCTACACTTTTAAAATTCCTAGTCACATATCTAATTGATAAAACGTGTAATTCGTTGCAGGATCCTATTCAAGTTCAAGTTCTTTATTACTTTGGGTCTTTCCACTCATCAGTTACATGTAACAAAAGTAACAACAGTGCAATATTTACAGTGCAAAATACAAAATACATTGTATCATAACACAACATTACACACACACAAATTTGGAAAGTGCAACTAAGCTATTTATAATAATTGTGTTCTTCTCGAAATTGCAAATTTTATATTCTTCCCTAAGTTCGTTATTTCTTTTGTATTTTTCACACTCAGTAATCCTATCAATTTAAACATGCTTGGCTTTTAGTGTAATAAGGTTTCAAAATATTTGCTCGCAAATCAGAATAACAAGGGTATTTCAAACTAAAATGAAACTCATCTTCAATATCATCTAAATTAAATATTATACACACTCGACGATTTCGCCCTTTTTCTACATTTAAGTTAGGAAAAGATAATCTAATTTTTGTAATTTCTTTCAGATAGTCAGTTGGTAAGGGTTTACTTAGGTAGTGTTGTAGATCAAAATTTTCGTAAAGATATCGATAAACATTTGCTGTTAAGGATATTCTAGTTTTTCTTTACATTCTTCTCTAAAAATATCAATTAATCTTTCTTTAATTAATGAATATAACTTGTCGTTAATAGCAATTTCCCAAATATACCTTAGGCCTATCCTGTATAGCTCATCTCTGATGGTCCTCATCCATTTATCCATATTCTCTACTATTTAATTGTTACATGCTTTTAAAATACAATTATCAGTTATTTTCAATTGTATCCAATACTTCAAAATTTTAAATTTCCTTGATAATGATAAAGGATACCAACCATGTTTTAGTTTTAACATATTTATTGCCAAAATTAGACAAGGGATTAGGCACAAGTTATAGCAACCTATCAACGCCTTCTCCCATCCAACCAACCAACCACCCATGTTATAAGTACACCATGGCATTACAAACAGTTTTACGTAAGCCAAGCAATCTCTTTCAAAACATAGTATGAACTTTCTCGACATCAGGAAAACCCCTGTATCTGTCGAACGGAAATCAGTAATACTAAATGTCAATACTTATGTAAATAAACTCTAACTTTATTCTACAGAGTAACGTTGACAACATCAGTCGCGGTACAGTCTAGGTATGACTGGCCAATGAACGCTAACATGTTTGGATTTGATTATCAATATTTACTGATTTGTATCCCAAAATTAAAACTGTATTCGGCAACAAAATTAATACAAGCAACATTTTTTTTAAACACATTCTTCGTTTATCTCACCAGAGAAATGGGACAGACGGGTAATGTGACAGAGGACGAGGCTGATATCTACCCACGGCAGAACAATGGGATGGTGTCCTGTACAGAGGAGGGGAGTAGACTTATCTGGCAGAGGAAAAGGTAAAATAACAATTCTCTTCTGCAGAAGACGATGTTATACTCATCTAGCCGTACATCCCCGACCATTTTGATTGTGTGTTAATGTCGGCTGTATTATTTGAGAGGCTGGAGTAAATAAATGATACGTTTGTTTCCCGTCGCCAATAAAACTGTCGGTACGTGGGATGGCCCGATGTCTGAGGCTAAACCAGTAATAAATAAGCTCGCAACGCAATTTAAGGCTACTTTTAAACTTACCAATATAAAAAAGATTGGATGTTTGTCCCGCATGACGACATTCATCACCGACCTAGAAGAACGTATTAAGATGGGAACTCATTTCATGGCGTTAAAGGTCGGACAGGAAGGTGGAAAAGCAGGGACTTGGCTGTCGACGTACTATATCATACAGGAGAGGTGGTGAGACAGAAACTCGACTGTCCGTGCCGTGTCAAACTGTAAGGTAGGGGAGAAGAAACTCGTCTGTCCGAGTCATACCGAACTCGACTGCTGACATCAAAGGTCGTACCGGAAATGATGTCGCAAGAACTCTGCTGTCAGCGTCCTACGTCTTGGCATCAAACTGGAAGATGGTAGGACAGAAACTAGGTTGTCTGTATCTCATAAAACCGCAAGGTGACGGAGCAAAGTACCTACATAATATACAAGATTACCGGAAGAGAATCAATATGTAGCCATTATGTTTTAAACTGCTACATTCACTATAAAGTACAATAATCATAAGCGAATGCTATTTTAGTCCATCTTCCTGGTAACCGGAACAAGAACCTTGAATTATGACCACGACTTTGGTGCTTGACTGGCCCCCGTCTCTAGAATATTGAATTATTAAGAAAAACATTTAACTCTAATAATTTTGATCACTTGGATGTCTGATTCCTAAGTTCTTAACTAGGGGGAGATACGCTAGTAGTAAAATGCAGTCGAGAAATTCTTCATCAAACCTTAGGGGCTGTCAAGTCTACTTTGGTGCCATCGTTTTTAATATGTGTACGTCATGCACGATTAACATTGCGACTATGTATCATATTGCCTCCCCGACTCTTAAATAACGAAATGCTGACCGGATGGTGATGATCAGAATATATTACCGTGGCATGTCAACCACCACCATTTCCCCCAGGAACGTTTAAAACGATGAGACACATGGTCAGGGATTTGTAACCTGACTCACATCTTGTGGTAAATACGTATTGACAGCCATTGACTGGGTTTATCACGTGTTGGCCACTCTTTCTCTCGAACTTGTCTCCGGCGCAATTACGATTTATGATATTATTTCCGGTCTGCGATACTCAATTTTGTATATGACTGAGAAACTTCCGGTTGTCTATTTTCCGTGCTTTTAGTCGTGTAATCTTGATGCACTCGACTGTACCACGCCACGCTTATACTTGCTTATCGATCTGGCACCTTTCAATCGTCTTTTAGTCATAGCAATTGTGTTTTTTTCTATCTAAATGCCCCTTAACTTATCAACAGTTTCATCAAACGATTAACACGTTGTAGAAGACATGCCGCTTGTGTGCGTTTTAAGGTCTTTTTAAATGTCAATCCTTAACAGGATTGGAAAGATTTGCAGTACAAAGAACTCTATGACCAGTGTTAAGTTATTATCGGCTGTGGACACCTTTAAATCTGCATTACGTAGAGGAAGGATCCCCAGGGTACTGTTTAGAGTGACTTACACAGGAGAACGTACCGTCTTATAGCTTTGGTAAATATATGGGGATGCTACATGACATAGCCACAGTTACATACAGAGTATAACACAACATAGGTATGTGTGCGTGTTTGAGTAAATGTTGATGTGTTTATCAAAATATCGAGACAAATCTATGGTGACGTCAATCAAGTCGGAGCTTACCTTGCAATTGTCTATAACACTAGATAGAGTAACTCTGGCTGACGGGACTGAGTCACGTCAAAGCCGGAGCTTACTTTGTGTATAACCACTATACAGAGCTGGCTGACAGGACTAAGTCACGTCAAGCCGGAGCTTACTTTGAGTATAACCACTATACAGAGCTGGCTGACATGACTAAGTCACGTCAAGCCGGAGCTTACTTTGTGTATAACACTATACAGAGTAACTCTGGCTGACAGGTATAGGTCAAGTCAAACCGGAGTTACCTTGTCTATAACACTATACAGCGTAAATTATGGCTGACAGGTATAGGTCAAGTCAAACCGGAGTTACCTTGTGTATAACACTAGATAGAGTAACTCTGGCTGACGGGACTGAGTCACGTCAAAGCCGGAGCTTACTTTGTGTATAACCACTATACAGAGCTGGCTGACAGGACTAAGTCACGTCAAGCCGGAGCTTACTTTGTGTATAAC
>NW_018408627.1:19267-26533 GCF_002113885.1 Mizuhopecten yessoensis | reverse complement strand
GACTAAGTCACGTCAAGCCGGAGCTTACTTTGTGTATAACCACTATACAGAGCTTGCTGACAGGATTAAGTCACGTCAAGCCGGAGCTTACTTTGTGTATAACCACTATACAGAGCTGGCTGACAGGACTAAGTCACGTCTATATACAGTTCTGGTCCCAAAACAAGCAAACAAACAATCTACGGTTAAAAATCAAAGTATTTGCAACATATGTTCGATTTACAATATGTAATGATTGAGAAATTCTGTGTATTATAACACAAACCTTGTTTTCCAAGGTCCACCTTCGGGACCTTATTGTACACTCTTTGGAACCCGATAATAGTGCAAATCATCTATTTGACAAACTTCAATAAGGACATAGATATAGCTAAAACCAACGGTGCCGGCCAACTTTGAAGGTTAATCATGCTATTGTAAGTGAAATAAAAATGGTCATGAAAATGAATTCAGATTACATGGTGTTTTTTTTTATCAACATTGCTATTGAGATTAACTTATGTATATTATATCGATTAAAAGGCAACAAAAACCAACATCTTTAACTTGATGATGTTTTAAGCCATGTTGATTGTAAAAATATTTTTTTCAAAACCAGAATTCCAATGCAACTTTTTGGCAAAGTTGTATTTCATTTAAGTTTATCTTGTTCCACTTGTAATATCACACAGTTAACATTATTTTCCTGATTCCAAAGAAGCCTTTAAAAATTTCCAGACGACGATTTCGGTAGACTTGTTACTACTGAAAATACCTCAATCCTTTACTAAATGATAAGTTTGTGTACAGGATTTAATTTAGTGTGTAAAGTTATCCAATATCACAGACTGTCAAAGAAATCATCGGAAATGTTGTAGGTGTGCAAAGCCAATAATGTTGTATTCATAATTGATTAAAGTATAATCATCAGTTATAAGTGTAGTCCTAATATCTTGGGTTTGTACATGCATGATGAGAATCTCCAAGGGGGGAAATACAGAATATACATATTTACTACTCATCACCCATCCATTGTGTTGTCATGAATCATTAATAAAATATAATTCAAGCTTTTATCAATTATTTTGTTTTTGCCTGAACATTGAGGCTAGGGTGGACCAGTGGTTCGGTCCTAAGTGATATAGTGTAGGCTGCTAGTTAACCGTTCTGTACCCGTATCCTGGTTCTAACACATGGTGACACTTTACCGCCGGTAAAACTATCTGTTTAATGCATCCGGTTTCATTCCAACTGTCACTATCATGATATAAAACGTACGTCAAAACAACCTAATATTTCCAATGATATAGCGTCAGATATGCAGTTAATTAACACCGGCTTGGTTTATAGCCGTTGTAAAGCTGGCCAGTTTGTACTCCGGTTACCTAGACCGATTCAAACATTGCCGTAAATCGGCCATCGATATTGACAAGGTCGTTTTAATATTCTATTTTGAAATTTATTAAAGTTGATCTGATAAACAATGAATCTGGGATAGCCAAAAACATGACAACGATAAATCTGTAGCAGCAACAGGCAGTCCGTGGCGCGACATGTTTACCGGAACAGGATGGGTGTGTTTTAGGAATCTTATAAATGATTTCCGGATACTGTATGATATGCAAAATAAACGCATTTCATAAAATGAAATATAAATATGCAGAATATTTCCCTGGAATGCGGCAATTCTCTATTGGAAAATAAACAGTATCACTGGCATCGTCACTGTTATAACTGACGGTCTCAATATGCACGTGCTAAACATGTCACAGTACACGTGTAATACCTGTCTCAATACATGTGTAATATCTGCCACAGTATATGTGTGATACATTGTACCTGTCACAATACACGTGTAATACCTGTCACAATACACGTGTAATACCTGTCACAATACTCGTGTAATACCTGTCTCAATACACGTGTAATACCAGCCACAATACAAATGTAATACCGGTCACAATACACGTGTACTACCTGTCACAATACACGGGTAAGACCTGGCACAAAACACCTGAAATACCTGTCAAAATACATCTGTAATCCCTGTCACAATACACGGGTAAGACCTGGCACAAAACACCTGAAATACCTGTCAAAATACATGTGTAATAGCTGTCACAGTACACGTGTAATACCTGTCACAATACACGTGTAATACCTGTCACAACACACGCGTAATACCTGGATATACTAAAAGTGGTATTGATTGCTCAAATGAGGAAGTAAGTATTTGTACAAAGTGCAACATATAAGGTATCTGCGCAAAGGGGATCTTAAACAGAACGTTAAGAAGATGAAACTACTAGAAGGTTTTTTCCTTTCTTACCAATCAATTACCTGTTTTACGGGTCCTGTTCACATTTAAAATGTTGTCTTTGTTTTTACAATTTTAATTCGAACGGAAGCAAATCCACATTTTTACAAAAACATGCCAGGCATCATTTAATTGTCACACACAAATTGTGGTGTTCTGTGTCAACACGTGTATGCTATTTCATCGTACTGACAACGACCTGAACCCTTGTACATAGGTTATCCTACAAGGAAGAGAGTCTTTGAATTCTCAATTTTGAAGTAGGTCATTTGAATTAATTGATGACCTTTAAGAAGTGTCGTACATCTTATCAAAGAGTCAATCAGCCTTCGCTCTCAATTGTTGTCTCTTGGATGACCGTGGACAGGTTGGTTAAAGACAAGTTTCTAAACATCTCTTCGTACTTGGTCCCGTTTCTTTCTTCTTCAGTATATACCAAAACTACACATAATGCTCTTTCACTGTTTTGGGTTAAGATGAAAACTGATATCTCTTGTAATTAAGTGTTCCGCTCGTTTTGGCATTTATCCTGCCTAGTATTTCAGAAGCCTTTCACTCTGTAGTACAATTATTGAATAAATCTATAGTTCCAATGATCCTTGGCCCTGGCCTTTTGAGTAGGGAACAGATACTTCCACACAATACTTTATCTCAGAAGCATTCTTTTGAGAGAAAGTGACTGCCTTTATAGATGGTACAAATATTTATATTAAAAAAGTGCTGACTTTAAGCTTCAGAGAATGTCTTACGGTGGCTAGAATGAGCCTAGTTATCTTAAATTCATGAGCATAGTTCTACCTGATGGCTACATCTTGAACACAGTAGGACCTTTCTCTGGAAGCCAAAATGATGCAAGCATTATAAAAAAAACATCATAGACAGACTCACATGGTTGGAGCAAGACAACAATGTAGTCGTTGATCGTGGTTATAGCGATGTCATGCCAATGTTAGAGGCATCTGGTATTAATACCAGTATTCACTCGTATCTTAAGACTAGTCAGAGCCAACACTCTGATCTACATGCTAATATTGACAGAACAGTAACTAAATCCCGATGGATCGTAGAGTCTTATCATGGCCGTCTTAAGCATTGGATATTTTTAAGAACTCAATTATTATCAGATTGCTTCACTGATATAATTGAGGAAGTGCTAAAGATTGTGACTGCATGTCTCGAGTGGATACGGGGACCAATTTATCAAAGATCACCGGAAACTGACAGAAAAGACAGAGAACAAGCAAATCAAATGAAGTTTCTACTTACAAACTGTTTGGCTCAGAGGGTGAAAACAACCTGCCAGGGCCCGTATTCATGAAACTGTTTTCATGCTCAAGCATGGATTTTGTGCTCAAACCAACTTTCTGGTAACTCGCTTAAATCACTTAAAACGATCAAAAAGTCATATGTAAACATTGAAACAGTATTTGGCTTAAGTTCTCTTCAAAATGTTTTCAAATCATTGACAATACAAGATCTATGTATTAAGTTACAACAAGAACAAGAAATTAAACTTGAGCACAAAATCAATGCTTGAGTATGAGAACGGTTTCATGAATATTGACCAAACGCTCTCGAAGAAAGCAAAGTAAGAATTCGTAAAGATTATGATATATGGGTGTAGCTGCACTCTCAAGACCTCATCCGTTTTCAGATTTGTTCCAGACATAAAAGCCAGACTAAATGCAATGTTTGGATTCAGTACAGCACGACACCAAACGATAATAATCCAATATAAGTTTACTATTGCCAATACCCAGTTGGTCAAAGAACTATGGGAATGTGTGCTCAAACATCAAGTATACTTTATTATCTTGGCTATCATAGCAATCTTCAAAATCCAAATCAGTTGCACCCAAGGACTAAGAAGTTCCGAAAAAGCTTGAAATTAGTTGTTTTCTTTTGAATCTAGAATCACCAGTTTGAAAACACACTCAAAGCCTCGCATCATTTTTGTCTTCCTTCTTTTTTCCATGTCTGCCATTCGAACACATTTCATTCTCTTGCACCTTGCAATCTGTAAATGTCAACAGCTGTTAATACGGCGTCCAACTTTATATATAAAACAAACTAAAAAACATACAATCTCTTAATTCCATTGATATCGCAAGAACAATGTCTTGGAATCTGACAACTGATTAGTCAGTAGAATTAATGTTTTGGTGGCCATCTTGAAAAGGAATAAACCAGCGAATCTTTTCCAAGCATGTTCCCTGTTGATTGAATATACACTCCATCTTAACTGGAACACATATTTTCTTCTTTTCTGTCAGTTTTCGTTCATAATGATTAGATTATACACATAACCATGGACTCTGATGTTCAGACCGCATGGTCATTCGATCCCTCCTTTGAATATGTTCCACCACATATTTTGGATTGATATTTTTGTCACTGATTGTTCATGACCTAGTCCTTCTATAATCAAAATATGTTTGGTAAACAAATATTATATGATATTTTTATTCTTAGATGAACACTTTTTTTGTCCAGAAAATATGGTTGCTTGTTGATTTTAATAGATGTTTTTGTTGTGATAATGTTTACACTCCCCCCGTCAATTCGGTATCAAGTAGGTGCCATTTTAAAGTCATACAGTTTCCTTATGTTAATTCATTTTATTTATCAACAGATATAGAACATTTGATATTATAACTTATTGCAGGATGGCGATATCAAATTCTTTACTTTCAGTTTAATTTAATGTTCATCATAGGACCACATAAACACATTCATTTCACTTACCGGGTGTTCCGGTCACGTGGTTCACCTTCCCTAGACAGCGATGACGCACTATCACGACCCCAGCAGTGTCGCCCAGACATTCCGGTCACTTGGTTCACCTTCCCTAGACAGTGATAACGCACTATCACGACCCCAGCAGTGTCGCCCAGACATTCCGGTCACGTGGTTCACCTTCCCTAGACAGCGATGACGCACTATCACGACCCCAGCAGTGTCGCCCAGACATTCCGGTCACGTAGTTCACCTTCCCTAGACAGCGATGACGCACTTTCACGACCCAGCAGTGTCGCCCAGACATTCTGGTCTAACTCGCTTAATTGCATTCTGGACAGGAAAGAAAACTAGATTTGGGAAAACGCATCTCTTGATAAGGTATCATTGTAGGAGTTACGTAAGACATAACTATACACTTCCGACACGTCACGGCTTCGTTACCATAGCAACATGTAACGTTGATGAAACTAAAGAGGATTTAAAGCGCACATAAGGATTACCTTTAATACAAACTTGGCGCGTTGTCTAAAGGTTCGCTATAAATTGCCTCCCTATATCGGCGTGTAGCTACCAATTTCACAGTGTTGTTCCACACTTTTATCGAAAGAAGTAGTTAAATACGGTATCAAAATTTTATTATTTTTTCCAAAACTGATTAGTCGTGCAAGCCATTCCTCAGTATATTTGATTTACAACTGGAACCACCGAAAGAATGTTAAATATTTAGTTAGTTAAAGCATTTACCCGTATTCGTTTAGTAAATCTAATACTCTTTACAATGTCGTTATAACCGACGGCATTCCAAATTCAATAATGTCACGACACCGAACCCAGCTATCGTGTTAGCGGCGTGTACTGACCATCATTTGTAATGTAACTACATTTACTGGACCATAAAACTACACAGATTACATATGTACTGACCTTCGCTGATAATGGCTACTGGTGACTCGTAACTGATATTAGACGTTCTAGCTAGCATATAAATGCTACTTTACGCTCATCTGGTTAGCTTTTTTGAGGTGTGTGACACCTATCACCACATGTTGTGGTATATAGCCTATCTCTAAACGTTGTTTTGGGTATATACATATGAAGCGCCTATCTATAAACATCGTTTTCGGTATAGAGTGCCTTTAACAAGACATTGTTTGCGGTATATGGCGCCTTTCTCTAGACGTTGTTAGCGGTATGTGGCGCCTTTCTCTAGACGTTGTTAGCGGTATGTGGCGCCTATCTCTATACGTTGTGTTGTGTATATACATATGAAGCGTCTATTATAAACATCGTTTTCGGTATATAGTGCCTTTAACAAGACGTTGTTTGCGGTATATGGCGCCTATCTCTAAGCGTTGTTTTGGGTATATACATATGAAGCGCCTATCTATAAACATCGTTTTCGGTATATAGTGCCTTTAACAAGATGTTGTTTGAGGTATATGGCGCCTTTCTCTAGACGTTGTTAGCGGTTTGTGGCGCCTATCTCTAAACGTTGTTTTGGGTATATACATATGAAGCGCCTATCTATAAACATCGGTTTCGGTATATAGTGCCTTTAACAAGACGTTGTTTGCGGTACATGGCGCCTTTCTCTAGACGTTGTTAGCGGTATGTGGCGCCTACTTCTTGTAGTTGTTTGCGGTATATTGCGCCTTACTCTATTAGTTATTTGCAATATATGGCGCTTATCTCTAGACGTTGTTTGTGGCGTATAACCATACCTCTAGTAGTTGTGTGCGATACATAGCGTCTACCTCTAGTAGTTGTTTGTGATGTATACCACCTATTGCTAGTAGTTGTTTGTGGTGTTTAACACCTACCTCTAGTAGTTGTTTGTGGTTTTTAACACCTACCTCTAGTAGTTAGTAGTTGTTTGTGGTGTTTAACGTCTCCCTCTAGTAGTTGTTTGTGGTTTTTAACACCTACCTCTAGTAGTTGTTTGTGATGTTTAACACCTACCTCTAGTAGTTGTGTGTGGTGTTTAACACCTCCCTTTAGTAGTTGTTTGTGGTGTTTTGTGGTGTTTAACACCTCCCTCTAGTTGTTGTTTGTGGTGTTTAACACCTCCCTCTTGTAGTTGTTTGTGGTGTTTAACACACTAGTAGTGGTTTGTGGTGTTTAAAACCTACCTCTAGTAGTTGTTTGTGGTGTTTAACGTCTCCCTCTAGTAGTTGTTTGTGGTGTTTAACACCTACCTCTAGTAGTGGTTTGTGGTGTTTAACATCTACCTT
>NW_018408627.1:16207-16438 GCF_002113885.1 Mizuhopecten yessoensis | reverse complement strand
GTATAGCGTCTACCTCTAGTATTTGTTTGTGATGTATACCACCTACCTCTAGTAGTTGTTTGTGGTATTTAAAACCTACCTCTCATAGTTGTTTGTTGTGTTTAACACCTACCTCTAGTAGTTGTTTATGGTGTTTAACACCTACCTCAAGTAGTTGTTTGTGGTGTTTAACACCTCCCTCTAGTAGGTGTTTGAGATGTTTAAAACCTCCCTCTAGTAGTTGTTTGTGGC
>NW_018408627.1:0-8496 GCF_002113885.1 Mizuhopecten yessoensis | reverse complement strand
CACCTACCTCTAATAGTTGTTTGTGGTGTTTAACACCTACCTCTAGTTGTTGTTTGCAGAATATTGCGCTTACCTCTATAGTAGTTGTTTGCAGTGCATGGCACCACTCAAGGCGTTGTTTAGCCTCGTTCTACTAACTGCTTCACGTCCTGTCTTGGATACCTTTGGATTATGTTAATGAATCCTTGGTAGAGAATAGGAAATGTTCGGGAGAATTATTAAAGTTATTTTCCAACCGATGACGTGTTAGATTAGATTAATTTATATTTATTTTAACACAGCATTGTCAAACAAAGGCCGCGATGGCCAAGTGGTAAAGGCGTCTGACATTCTTCTACTACTAGCCCTCCACCACTGGGTCGCGGATTCGAGACCTACTTCGGGCAGTCGCCAGGTTAAATGAGGACTTGTAACCTTTACTGAGTGAGGAACATGATCATTGTGCCATTTTTCAGAAGGACGTACATTATTAGGGCTGTTCCATTTGTCCTTTTGAAGGATGAACAAATGAGTTGCATCATTTCCTAAATGACCATTACTTGGGTTGTATCACGCCTTCTGTCAACGACGAACCTCGAGGTGGTGTCACTTTTCTCAACTACGAACACTTGGGCTGATGTCAATTTTCTCAACGATGAACAATGAGGCCGATGTCAAGTATCTTAACGACGAACGTCTGATGCTGATGTCAAGTATCTCAACGACGAACGTCTGATGCTGTGTCAAGTATCTCAACGAAGAGCACTGAGGCTGATGTCAAGTATCTCAACGAAGAGCACTGAGGCTGATGTCAAGTATATCAACGACGAACGTCTGAGGCTGATGTCAAGTATCTCAACGACGAACGTCTGAGGCTGATGTCAAGTATCTCAACGAAGAGCACTGAGGATGATGTCAAGTATCTCAACGACGAACGTCTGATGCTGATGTCAAGTATATCAACGACGAACGTCTGATGCTGTGTCAAGTATACCAACGAAGAGCACTGAGGCTGATGTCAAGTATCTCAACGAAGAGCACTGAGGATGATGTCAAGTATCCCAACGACGAACGTCTGAGGCTGATGTCATGTATGTCAAATACCAACGTATGTGGCTGATGTCAAGTATCTCGACGAAGAGCACTGAGGCTGTTGTCAAGTATCTCAACGAAGAACGTCTGATGCTGATGACAAGTATATCAACGACGAACGTCTGATGCTGTGTCATGTATACCAACGAAGAGCAATGAGGCTGATGTCAAGTATTTCAATGACGAACGTCTGAGGCTGATGTCAAGTATTTCAATGACGAACGTCTGAGGCTGATATCAAGTATCTCAACGACGAACGTCTGATGCTGATGTCAAGTATCTCAACGACGAACGTCTGATGCTGTGTCAAGTATACCAACGAAGAGCACTGAGGCTGATGTCAAGTATATCAATGACGAACGTCTGAGGCTGATGTCAAGTATCTCAACGACGAACGTCTGAGGCTGTTAAACTTTTCTTTACGACAAATACTCGGGTTATGTCGTTACTTTGAAAAATAAAAGTGGTACTCAAACTGAGAGATAATGTAGGTTTGGAAGCTTCGTAAAACAGTATTACTAGTCACTTACTGACTTTCAGACTCGGGTTCCTCTGGGACCAATGTTCCTATATTTTATAAAGTAAGTGTAATTACTATCACGCGTGGGTTACCCTTACAGTTCTTTTCAATCTATATAACTGGTGTCCTAGTGCCTTTAAAGTAAAAATTCTACACTATTGTCCTACATTATGTAGTAACAAGTAATCTTTAATGTGTTCCAGCTAAATTGAGAATGGTTTGGATGTACAGTAATTAACGTCTTTCTCTGAAATCTTGATATAGACGCTTAAACCAAAACAGCAAAGCTACGGGAAACTTGACGGAAAAACGAAGAGATACCAATAGAGAATCCGAGATAATACCACTACAGAATACCTTCTCATAGTGCTACAGAATACCTCATCATAACGCTACAGAATACCACATCATAGCGCTACAGAATACCTCATCATAGCGCTACAGAATACCTCATCATAACGCTACAGAATACTTCCTCATAACGCTACAGAATACCTCATCATAGTGCTACAGAATACCTCATCAAAGCGCTACAGAATACCTCCTCATATTGCTACAGAACCTCCTCATAGTGCTACAGAATACCTCATGATAACGCTACAGAATACCACATCATAGTGCTACAGATAACCTCCTCATAGTGCTACAGAATACCTCATCATAACGCTACAGAATACTTCATCATAGTGCTACATAATACCTTTTCATAGTGCTACAGAATACTTCATCATAGCGCTTCAGAATACCTCATCATAGTGCTACAGAATACCTCATCATAGCGCTACAGAATACCTCCTCATAGTGCTACATAATACCTCCTCATAACGCTACAGAATTCCTCATCATAGTACTACAGATTACCTCCTCATAGTGCTACAGAATACCTCCTCATAGTGCTACAGAATACCTCATGATAACGCTACAGAATACCTCATCATAACGCTACAGAATTCCTCATCATAGTGCTACAGAATACCTCATCATAACGCTACAGAATACCTCATCATAGTGCTGAAGAATACCTCATCATAACGCTACAGAATACCTCATCATAGCGCTACAGAATACCTCCTCATAGTGCTACATAATACCTCCTCATAACGCTACCGAATTCCTCATCATAGTACTACAGATTACCTCCTCATAGTGCTACAGAATGCCTCCTCATAGTGCTACAGAATACCTCATGATAACGCTACAGAATACCACATCATAGTGCTACAGATAACCTCCTCATAGTGCTACAGAATACCTCATGATAACGCTACAGAATGCCTCATCATAACGCTACAGAATACCTCATCATAGTTCTACAGAATACCTCATCATAACGCTACAGGACACCTCATCATCGTGCTACAGAATACCCCATCATAACGCTACAGAATACCTCATCATAGCGCTACAGAATACCTCATCATAACGCTACAGAATACCACCTCATAGTGCTACAGAATACCTCATCATAGTGCTACAGAATACCACATCATAGTGCTACAGAATATTTCATCATAGTGCTACAGAATACCTCATCATAGTGCTACAGAATACCACATCATAACGCTACAGAATACCTCATCATAACGCTACAGAATACCTCATCATAGTGCTACAGAATACCTCCTCATATTGCTACTGAATACCTCATCATAACGCTACAGAGTACCTCATCATAGTGCTACATAATACCTCCTCATAGTGCTACAGAATACCCCATCATAACGCTACAGAATTCCTCATCATACCGCTACAGAATACCCCCTCATAGTGCTACAGAATACTTCATTATAGTGCTACAGAATACCTCCTCATAACGCTACAGAATACCTCATCATAGTGCTACATAATACCTCATCATAGTGCTACAGAATACCTCCTCATATTGCTACAGAATACCTCATCATAACGCTACAGAATACTTCATCATAGTGCTACAGAATACCTCATCATAACGATACAGAATTCCTCATCATAGTGCTACAGAATACCTCCTCATAGTGCTACAGAATACCTCATCATAGTACTACAGAATACCTCATCATAAGGCTACAGAAAACCACCTTATAGCGCTACAGAATACCTCATCATAGTGCTACAGAATACCTCATCATAGTGCTACAGAATACCACATCATAGTGCTACAGAATACCTCATCATAACGCTACAGAATACCTCATCATAGTCCTACAGAATACCTCATCATAACGCTACAGAATACCTCATCATAGTGCTACAGAATACCTCATCATAACGCTACAGAATACAACCTCATAGTGCTACAGAATACCTCATCATAGTGCTACAGAATACCTCATCATAGTGCTACAGAATACCTCCTCATAACGCTACAGAATACCTCATCATAGTGCTACATAATACCTCATCATAGTGCTACAGAATACCTCCTCATATTGCTACAGAATACCTCATCATAGTGCTACAGAATACTTCATCATAGTGCTACAGAATACCTCATCATAACGATACAGAATTCCTCATCATAGTGCTACAGAATACCTCCTCATAGTGCTACAGAATACCTCATCATAGTACTACAGAATACCTCATCATAAGGCTACAGAATACCACCTTATAGTGCTACAGAATACCTCATCATAGTGCTACAGAATACCTCATCATAGTGCTACAGAATACTTCATCATAGTGCTACAGAATACCTCATCATAACGCTACAGAATTCCTCATCATAGTGCTACAGAATACCTCCTCATAGTGCTACAGAATACCTCATCATAGTACTACAGAATACCTCATCATAGTGCTACAGAATACGTCATCATAGTGCTACAGAATACCTTCTCATAGTGCTACAGAATACCTTCTCATAGTGCTACAGAATAACTCATCATTATGCTACAGAATACCTCATCATAGTGCTACAGAATACCTCATCATAGTGCTACAGAATACCTTCTCATAGTGCTACAGAATACCTCATCATAACGCTACAGAATACCTCCTCAACAGCAATTAACGTCAGATCAGTAATATCGCTACAGAATACTTCCTCAACAGTAATTAACGTCATATCAGTAATAGCGCTACAGGATACTTCCTCAAAAGCAATTAACGTCATATCAGTAATAGCGCTACAGAATACCTCCTCAATAGCAATTAACGTCAGATCAGAAATAGCGCTACAGAATACCTCCTCAACAGCGATTAACGTCAGATAAGTAATAGCGCTACAGAATACCTCCTTAACAGTAATTAACGTCATATCAGTAATAGCGCTACAGAATACCTCATTAACAGCAATTTACGCCAGATCAGTAATAGTGCTACAGAAAACCTCCTCAATAGCAATTAACGCCAGATCAGTAATAGCGCTACAGAATAACTCCTTAACAGCAATTAACGTAATATCAGTAATAGCGCTACATAATACCTCCTCAATAGCAATTAACGCCAGATCAGTAAAAGTGATACAGAATACCTCCTCAATAGCAATTAACGCCAGATCAGTAAAAATGATACAGAATACCTCATCAACAGCAATTAACGCCAGATCAGTAAAAGTGATTCAGAACACCTCCTCAATAGCAATTAACGCCAGACCAGTAATATCGCTACAGAATACCTCCTAAAATGCAATTAACGCCAGATCAGTATTATCGCTACAGAATACCTCCTCAATAGCAATTAACGCCAGATCAGTAATAGCGCTACAAAATACCTCCTCAACAGCAATTAACGCGAGATCAGTAATAGCGCTACAGAATACCTCCTCAACAGTAATTAACGTCATATCAGTAATAGCGCTACAGAGTACTTCCTCAACAGCAATTAACGCGAGATCAGTAATAGCGCTACAGAATACCTCCTCAACATTAATTAACGTCATATCAATAATATCGCTACAGAATACTTCCTCAACAGCAATTAACGCGATATCAGTAATAGCGCTACAGAATACCTCCTCAACAGCAATTAACGCCAGATCAGTAATAGCGCTACAGAGTACCTCATCAACAGCAATTAGCGCCAGATCAGTAATAGCGCTACAGAGTACTTCCTCAACAGCAATTAACGTCAGATCAGTAATAGCGCTACAGAGTACCTCCTCAACAGCAATTAACGCCAGATCAGTAATAGCGCTACAGAGTACTTCCTCAACAGCAATTAACGCGAGATCAGTAATAGCGCTACAAAATACCTCCTAAACAGCAATTAACGCCAGATCAGTAATAGCGCTCCAGAATACCTCCTCAACAGCAATTAACGCCAGATGAGTAATAGCGCTACAGAGTACCTCATCAACAGCAATTAGCGCCAGATCAGTAATAGCGCTACAGAGTACCTCCTCAACAGCAATTAACGCCAGATCAGGAATAGCGCTACAGAGTACCTCCTCAACAGCAATTAACGTCAGATCAGTAATAGCGCTACAGAGTACCCCCTCAACAGCAATTAACGTCATATCAGTAATAGCGCTACAGAGTACCTCATCAACAGCAATTAATGCCAGATCAGTAATATCGCTACAGAGTACCTCATCAACAGCAATTAACGCGAGATCAGTAATATCGCTACAGAATACTTCCTCAACAGTAATTAACGTCATATAAGTAATATCGCTAAAATGAAACTCTACAGAGTACCTCCTCAATAGCAATTAACGCGAGATCAGTAATAGCGCTACTGAGTATCTCCTCAACAGCAATTAACGTCAGATCACAAATGATTTCCTTATTACGTTTTACATTTGTATGTTATCATGCCTGAAGTTCGTAGACAATCTCTTTAAAACAGACGTGTAATTGACGTGATTTTGATGGATACACCGCCTTTGGACGTTTATACTGTGTTTTAATCCAAGCGTCAATCAAATGATCCCGCACGCCGCTTCACATATTGGACTCTGTAGATTACCGCCAACCTCGTTACCGCTGTACACGTGCAGTTGTTCGGGGGAACGAAAAGTCAATTGACTTGAAAATTATCACATCGATGAGATTACTAACATTCAGTGAATCGCAAAATTTAGCGAGAAAGAAACACGCAATAATGTGGCTTACAGCTCGATCTGTGCTGTGATCTGCACCGGACCAGAAGGGGATACACGTTCTCAGTAAGCTTTCACGTGTCTTCACTCTGACCGTAATTGTCTCTTTTTATTGACGATTTTCTCGATCCAGACATTTGGTATATCAATAGCATGTAATGGATTTGACTGTCCAGCACTGGGAAGGGCCACACGGAGAGACACAGGCAATGTTAGTCGGCGACATGTCACGGCGGACCAGCAGAGTTTCAAGGACATACCGGAGAACGCGGCGTAAGGAAGATGACGGTCACTAAAAAAATGATTAGAATCGCTGACACCACTGGATACACCAATCTCTCAATTCAACTATAGGAATCGTCTGTTACATGGCAGCCGTAAACAGTATCGAAATGTTTGTTCTTAATTTAGAGTTATCAATGAGTACCAAACGTTTATTTAGAAGTCTGAGCTGTCGGCAATAACCTTAGTGATTTGCGGGTATTCCATGAATAATACGAATCAATCACTTAACTACTGTTCATTACCTACCAATGTAACAATTGTCTCCTTTAAGAGTGACCACATATTTCACAAATGTTGAAAACTAATTTGAAAGCATGAAAAGTAATGTGTTAAACGTGTGATTTATTGATTAGCTTTGTTTGACACTTCTAACTTTCTTTCTAGAGAGCCCTACTTGTTTTTTTGTTGTTTTTTAGCCCTATTTGTCATGTTTTATGCAAATGCTTCTGCTTTTGAACCAGGTTACATTTTTGTATGTCGTATAGAAATGTATGTTCTTGCCTTGCTTGATATTGCTATAAAACTCCTGTTGATTTGTTTTTCTGCTGGCAAACTTTGTAAATCTGTCTTTTGGCATGTTTTGTTTGCTATTGTTATGTAAATTTGTCTGTTGGGGAGCTTTATTTCATTTACCTGTGTTAAACTCTTTAATTGACATACTTGGTTTTCTTTTCTGAAGATTCCTTCTTTGAAGTTAGAAGCACTTGGGTGAAGTTCACTATTTGAGCTGCTTCTCTGTGTTATACTGACTGACAGTTAACACTACTCCTCCTGTCGTGATATATCTTTATTCATTGTTTCTCTGTGTTATACTGACCAACAGTTAACACTACATCGCCTGTCGTGATATAGCTTTATTCGTTGTTTCTCTGTGTTATACTGACTAACAGTTAACACTACTCCTCATGTCGTGATATATCTTTATTCATTGTTTCTCTGTGTTATACTGACCAACAGTTAACACTAATCCTCCTGTCGTGATATATCTGTAGCAGGAGCAAGTCCTGGCTTCGCTTACCCAGGTTCATTGAGACTGGGGTTCCAGGGTTTCCATTACAAACAACTCACATAGTGTATAACATGTAATAGACTTATTACATAGAGCATATAACATACATAAACAGACGACACAAGCTATTCAGTCCCTACCCGGCTACTACTGGGACATGTACGGGAAAGGTGTAAACAAACACACTACATGACGGTATAAACACAGCGGGCAGCTAGCAAGGCTTTCCCCGGACAGTACAGAAACACACAAACACCCACCTAGCACCACGGACCGGTCAGAAGATAATGACAGCACAACACAGGACAGAGACAGAGAAAGACGGAGATACCCAGCCGAAGCTATTGGTACAGCTCCACAAGTTCCCATGTGCGGGTATGTTATGTAGACCACGGTAGCCAATCAGAACGGTTTTACCAGAGAGTAGGGGTCATCCAATGAAAACACCGGTNCCTGGCCAGGTTTCATAATACTCTCGACTTTCACACACCTCCCTTTCCAATAAGAAAATAGTTATACTATTTTCTAATTCTTGTACCATCGCCTTTAGTAAAGATCTAGCAAAACTATATATCCCGTAAATAT
>NW_018408626.1:107042-171694 GCF_002113885.1 Mizuhopecten yessoensis | reverse complement strand
TAAACAAGAATCAACTACATTTTCATAATAAAATAAAAGATGTATTACAAAAAAACCTGTTTATCTGTGTATGAAATTTAATTAATAGACATGGTATGACATGTACACATTTCAAATCTCTGATGCACGTATTTGCATGTACTAATACTTAAGTACATTATCGGTCTCCAAATCCTACGAAAAATCTAAAAATGTATGGAAGTATTAAAGACGATATACAAAATAGAAATAGAGGTACTGGATCCTTAACACAGGAGTCTGAAATTATATCATTATTTATTAATATTGGCCTTATTAATTATTACGTTTCTCAACGAAATGGCAAATTTAAATCATTTGTATGTGCTCGATCCTCGTAGCCTACAGTCAGGGACAGTATATATATACGTCCCTGCTACAGTGAAGTGCGGCAAACGGCAGCTGTGCACGGTATAGCAGTTAATCGGTAGCCGCAGAGATGCGATTTTTTTTAACCGGAGAGGAAGTATGTGAAAGTGAAAGTAGAATTTCAGTGTCAACAAATATACGACTAGTTGTAGCGGGATTTTCATTATTTAAAAATAAAATAGGATGTATATAGGGGCAGGGATGTGTAGTGTCCATTACACATCCCTGCCAAATCAAACCAAACTAGAATTCTTCAACGAGGCTGTGTACGAAAAATAACATAAATCAAGATGAATTTTAAAATCTCACTTTATGTTTGAGTATGTGGCGACTGATTATGACAATGAGTCTGCGCTCTTACCGAGTTTGGCATCATTACAGCTGCACTTGACTTAACTGGACAGTCACTATATAAATCCTCAGCAAACCACTTTCATTTGTCTCATTCTGGTTGAAAATGACGTTCAACAGATTAATAAATGACAGTGATTTTCACAAATAAGAACTATTTCTGAACCTTTACCTTTAGGCCAACAAAACCAAATTGTCATTTGAATAATTAAACATGTAGCAATTTCACAGACATTTTCTAAGTTCCCAATGGCTCTTCGGAACACTCGAGTTTCTTTCGGAAAAGTTTATAACTCGGGATTATTCCAGCAATTTTAGTATATATTAATGTATGCTTCCTGACACCAATCTTTTAAAATTTATGCGTAAATATAATAATTAATATTTAAATATATCAACTAAACTTATTGATATTATTTAATAGCGAGCGCAGCGAGCTCTTTTTGTATCGTATGCGTGGTATATATATAGTTCAAGCAAAAAGCTATATGTAGTAACACAAAACGAAACTACAATACTATGCGATCTTTTTTTCTTTACATCGTGCAGAACGGACTTTAAAATTGCGACATCTGATTGGTTATTAATAGATCAGAAGCTAAAAAATCACCGTTTTAAACATCTCTGTGGGAATAGAAAATAGGTTTCACATCGTAACTTATTTGCGTGAACTTTGCAAACGTATTCGTAATGGTTTGAAATGTTTCTTCATTAAAACGGGTTTAAATTTTTTAGTTTTCGACATTTTTGACGAATCAGGTTAAACAATCAAAATATTTGTGGTCTGAAAGTCGCGGGCTTCAAAAGTTGCCTTATTCTGATTGGCTGAAAAGACCGGAACAGATCAACTTCGCTGGAAGTCTCGACTACTTCGCCGGGAAATAGGAACATGAGAGGGTAAAGGCCAACTCAAATGATCGACAAGAGTAGCTATGGAGCGAATTTTACCAGTTTTGACCTTTCACCGACAGGTATTATGTTTGACTCAAAGGTCTACTGATTTCAATGTGTTTGTCACTCTGTATATTACTGGAAGACCTCAAATTTGAGTATAAATTTTAGGGTTGGAGGAGTGCGCTTTTAGTTTATATTGTTTCAGTTTGTAGTGCTGTCTTGAAGCTTTTAAATTCTTGCATTTTGACGAGGTCTTCTGGTAGGTTATTCCACTCTGTTGTTGTTGTTCGAGGAAAAAAAAGTTTTTTTTAATATGTCCGTATTACACTGGAAATTTTGGTAATTTTCACTATTTTTTTCATCTGGTACGGGTGTTAGATGGAGTCATTATGTGATCTACAGGTATGGCCACTAGCTCCTTCACGATCTTATAAAAGAGAGCAAGCCGATGGTCTCTCCTGCGATCCTTTAGTGGTGCTAGTTTTAGAGTGCCCATTATTTCTGTTACACTGCTGTCCCTTCTATAGTTTGATGTTATAAATCAGGCAGCGCGGCGTTGTACCTTTTCCAGCGAGTGGATGTTGTTTTGTTGGTACGGGTCCCATATCGTACAGCTGTATTCCAGGACGGATCTCACCAACGATTTGTATGCTGTCAGTTTCAGTGACGCTGGGCACTTTCGTAGGTTTCGTCTTAGGAATCCTAGAGTGGAATCTGCCTTGTTGGTTGTGATACGGATATGAGAGTCCCAATTCATGGAGTTGTGAATGGTCACCCCCAAGTATGGATTTTCTTCCACTTCTTTGAGTAATTGGCCCGACAGCTGGTAGTTGTAGGCACTAGGCGACTTGGATCTTGATGTTCTCAGGATATAACATTTCGACGCGTTGAAAGACATACCCCATTCCGTTGCCCATTCTTCCAAGGAATTGAGGCATCGAATTGGACGGTATAGCAGACAATCATCAGCGAATAGACGTACAGTAGATGTTACGTAGTCGGGCAAGTCATTGCTGTGGCAGAGGAAGAGTATAGGTCCCAGGACTGTCCCCTGGGGGACCCCTGAATCTACCTTCACTCGTGTTGAATGGCTGCCGTCTACAAGTACTCGTTGGGTCCGTGATGTCAGGAAGGCCTTGATCCATTGTAGTGTGTCGGGGTTCACACCGAAATTCTCTCGTTTGTACAGGAATTTTGAATGGGGAACCTTGTCGAAGGCCTTACTGAAATCCAGGATGGCAGTGTCCACTTGTAGCTTCCTGTCGTACATGCTGGTGATGTCATAGGTGGTAATTAGTAGCTGGGATTCACAGGAGTGTCCTGACCTGAAGCCATGTTGTAGATGTGTCAGTATGTTGTATTCCTCGAGATGGTTCCTGAGGTGGCGGCAGATAATATGCTCAAGCAGTTTACAACACACACACGTGAGCGACACTGGCCTGTATTTGCTGGGTTGATGGCGGTTACCTATCTTAAAGATTGGTGTGATGTTGGCATTCCTCCAGTCATCAGGGAGTTCACCGGTCAGAATCGATTGTTGGGATATATGGGTCATTGCCGAGGCAGGTTCGATTGAGCACTGTTGAAGGACACGATTTGGAAGGTTGTCTGGACCGCTAGCCTTACTGACTTTGAATTCGCGGATCAACTTCTCAACTACCTTCTCATCTATAATGAGGTTCCTCATGATGGGATACTTGGGTGTGGTGAGAGGTGGGAGATCAGGATCGGGGGGCTCCTTTGTGAACACCGAATGAAACTGTCTATTTAGGGCCTCCGCCTTGTCTGTACTGTCGGTGAGTAGTTTGTTACCCTCTTTTAGTGGAGCAATTCCAATGTTGTCCTGCTTCCTGGCCTTGATGTATCGCCAGAAGGGTTTGTTGTCAACTTCACGAAATCTTCAGCTTCACGAAAGATAGGCCTGTGCAAGTCTAGTCACTTCAGTGCAAAGGAGAACCGGTCAGACGAGGATATTCTTTGTTTATCAACGACAATGCTGATGAGCCGCCTGAGATACATGTATGTACGCGCATGTGTGGGTTAAAGGTAAGTATGCGTAGCCTACTTTGTCAGTTCGTGTCTGTGTCACAACATGACTCCCCCGTCCCCCTCCCTACCCTGGTCTGATTTGCTTCAAGTCAGTCACACATGCTATACTGATGGGTCACAGAACACATAATGCTGAGACCCATATCAACATAGCATATATATATAGTGTATTTCAGAGGTTCAAGATGGGAAGTCGAGGGGGATTCGAGATTCAATTATATATAATAAGGCGGCAATTGCTGGTAGTTTGTAACGTGTTAAGGACAATACATTGCCATGCTTTTTTAATGTACAAAATGTATTTAGACGTGTTGAAAAAAGTTTCTTTTTACAAGTTATTTAATCAGTTTTGTCTCTTCTATTTAATTAAAAACAACGAAACTTACAAACAATGACAAACATCAAGCAGTCCATTAAGTCTCCTTAATGCACATATATATATATGTGTGTGTGTGTGTATGTGAGGGTGTGTGTGTATGTGTGTTATGGACTGTGGTCTGAGTGTACAAACATATATATGATTTGCTAAGAAAGTGTTTTATACGTTTTCAAATGTCATCAAATAATGTTTCTTTTTCTTTCTTTAATTATAACTTGGTTGAATGTTCTAGCCTATATGTTTGTAAGTGTATATGAGTGTGTCTTGTTGAGCAATGTATTAAATGTGTGCTTTCTGTCCATCTATACCGGTTAAGAGAAGACTTATATAGGCTAAGCTTCTTGTCTCATCCAATTGTTCAATTGTTTTGGTCAAATACAATTTGTTGAAATATGTAAGTCCCCTTTACATGTACAATGTCTTTTACCATTAACGTTATTATTTCTAGTATTTGTTCTACCTTTAATTGTATCTGTATTTAATAAAGACTTTAATTGCACTGATTTTTTTGTAAACAAATGATATATGGTTATAAATGATAAATGCATACTTGCCAACCTTTTTTTTTTATGGGAGAGTAGCCGTGTGCTCAAAATAAAACATTACAAAATATGAATAACTATAAAAGATGTGTATATAAAAAACAACACTTCAGAGTGTCAAATTGCCAATCGTCTTTTAATTGTGCTTTATGATGAAATCATTAGGAAACAGAATAATTAAGCAAGTTTAATTACTGGCTGAAAATGGTCAATTCTAGCACGGACTTAGATAGCAATCTAATTCCGTGGTCTGACCTTTGAGTCGAAAGGTGTTAAGGGGACGTAACTCACGAGATCTGGAAAAATAAGCTACATGTAGATATGATTCGTCAATCCACCAAGGAATGGGACTAGACCTGGGTCCATGACTTTGACTTATTTTTATATGTTTCACTTTTCGAAACGTGTGAAATAATCAGTTCTTAAATATGAAAATGAAAATGATTAACTGATTACATGTAACGTTTTAGTCAATTTTCAACTACGTAATAATCCATTCAGATACGTGGTCACTCACAAACTCTACTTATAGGTCATTGATATATCTGGTCACACACTCTAATTATACTATAAACCACTGAGATACCTGGTCACAATCACTGGTAATAGTTCACTGGGTTACATGTACCTAGTCACGAACAGTAACAGACGCACTACCTATGGACAACTGAGATACCTGATCACAAAAAATATAGTTCATTGAGATCCCTGGTTACAAAAACTTACTATAGACCACTGAGATCCCTGGTTACAAAAACTTACTATAGACCACCGAGATCCCTGGTTACAAACACTCACTATAGACCACTGAGATACCTGGTTACAAACACTTATCATAGATCATTGAGATACCTGGTCACAAACACCTACATTAAGACTATTGATGCAACACTTCCTCAGAGATCAAGTCTAGTCAAGATCAATATTTTAGAAAAAGGTGTTTACAGAATTGAGATGTAAGTTTGTAAACAACTTCATGACGAGCACTGCTTTAATATGTTATTTGCATTCATAGCCTTACGCATCGAGATTTACACAGGTGTGAAAGTTAAGTGTATAAAATATTATATAATATGTAGTGTGGCAGGTATTGACTGTATTCTATTGGAGGTAATTTTAAAGCCTTGCAGCTGTGAACACGTCAGGCTTGTTTTCACAAGCTGAAATCCTTAAATTATCTTGAGCAAATCTAAATAATTTCAGAACTGACGCACCCTAAAAAGCTTTTAACTTTTTAATGTTTTGGTTTTGTGCATCCAAAAAAGTTTGTTATAGTCATGAATATGAATAACATATCATGTGATGTCGATTACATTTTAGATTGATTTTAGAGATACAGTTTGAAGATGCTTCACGATTTGTAGATTTCTTTACACACGTGTACCACGCCACCAATTGTAAAAGTTCAATATATCATAACTCTGTCAATATTCAAATATCTAGCTGAAGTTTGGTACATAGGTGTATCATAGTCATATGGATAACACACAGGGACTCAGTTTCAGGATACTAGTACTTTCGGTTAATAATAAACCTATACACACCAGTAAATAACAGTACTTTTTATCCGGTTTTTACACATCCTAAATCTTATACCCTCAATTTTTATAAGGTTTACCATTTTGATAACTAAATGTATGAGATATCTAAAATTGAAACATATTGTATGAAGGTTCTTATAATTATGGGAATTTAAGGGGTTTCCCCTGTCAACTACAAGTAAATGTAGAGATTCAACTGAGGAGGATTTACTGTGATAACTTGTCATGAATAACCTGAACGTACCAGTGTATGTGTGCAATCTTATTTTTGACAATTATATTGCAGAATCATAATTAATATTAATGGAAAATTAAGGATCTTTTTATTTTACTGGTATATATCTTGGAATAAAAAAAAACAACATAATTATTTTTTACACATTGCAAATTGTAGTTCTGAGCCTGGCATAAACTTGGATAATACCGGTATATTAATTTCAAATGTGATAAGAAAAGCAGAAGGAAAATGTAAATATAAATGCAACGGTTAAAACATCTTAAAAATGGAAATAAATCTTGAAAGAGAAGGTTAGTTGTGCTATATATATTTCTATAGTGTAGTGGTCATCACACTCGCCACTCTTTGTTGGGAGACCCAGGTTCAAATCCTTATATATTGTGTAAACCACTCTATATACTTTGTTTACCACTTATTACATATACTGTATACCACTCTTTGTGTATTATATAGACAAATTATAATATACCCTGTATACCACTCTATGTTTACCATGCATATCACTCTTTATTTACTCTGTATACCACCCTGTGTACTCTGTAAACCACTTTTTATGTACTCTGTATACCATTCTTTATATACTTTGTAAACCACTCTCTGTATACTATGCATATCACTCTTTATATACTCTGTAAACCACTTCTTATATACTATCATTATATAACCTTCTCAATATTTCTTTGTAAAGACATCTTTGTTATATTTTATAATAAACAAGACGCACTGAGTTAGGACCAGTCTCCTGGCAAAATCCTAACAAAAGTGTATCCAAATTTTGATACTCAGCAATATATATACTACTACAGCCAGGTATTACACATGTAATTACTACTACAGACAGGTATTACACATGTATATATTATCACAGATAGGTATTGCACATGTATATACTACTACAGACAGGTATTACACATGTATATATTATCACAGACAGGTATTATACATGTACTGCTACAGACATGTATTACACATGAATATACAACCACAGACAGGTAATGCACATGTATTTACAACCACAGACAGGTAATGCACATGTATTTACAACCACAGACAGGTAATGCACATGTATTTACTATCACAGACAGGTATTACACATGTATATACTGTCACAGATAAGTATTGCACATGTAATTACTACTATAGACAGGTATAACACATGTATATATTATCACAGATAGGTATTACACATGATATATTCTATCAGTTTTCACAAACAGGTATAACACATGTATACCTATCATATACAGGTATTACACATGTAATTACTACTACAGAGAGGTTCCTTTACATATTGCTATTGTTGTTTCTGAGGGGAGGGGGTTGAATAGAAAATAGTTTTATTTATTTATTTATTTTCTCATTATATAAATATCTGTTTCACCATGAAATCTTATATTTGAATGGTGATAAAGTGCATGCTGTTACCATGTATCTGGCTTGTGTGAAATGCCTTTTAGGTCACAAAATACAATTGTATCTCTACAAAATATACCTAGTGATCAATATCTCGTAGACTTTAAAGAACATGCACCTGATGTTGAAATACCACTTATCTGTATATAATTATGTATTAAATACTGAAATATTACTTCTTGTCTGTGATAGTATAAGTAAATACAAGTTTATAACCAGTTTGAAACAATGGATTTATGTTCCTTGCATGACAATTGCAATATATTGATAGAACATAGAATTACAAATACATAAGTATGTTCCCTTAATGTCTGTGATAGTTAAAACAATTTTATCTGAAGCAATATAATTCAAGATCCATAGCCTGTCTGTGATAATAAATACAAGTGTATGACCAGTCTGAAACAGTAAATAAAAAAATATGTTCCTATGTCTGTGATAAGCAGCCTGAAACAATTAATAAATGTTCCTAATATGTTTGTTATAGTTAATATAAGTTTATAACCAGTCTGAAACAATCAATAAATGTCCATAACCTGTCTGTGAATTTGTACGGGTAATGATACAACTTTATCAAATTACTTTTAAAACATTAAATCCGTGAAGAAAATCGAGAAACATTTTAATGACTAAATTGTAAGTTATACCTGCAGTAGGATCGTTTTCCTTCAGTTATGAAATAGACAGGAACATCCCTTTCTCCACCACTTACCCCTACCCCCCACCCCCACCCCCACCCCCCTTTTGATAGCGAGGAGCTGGAGTGATGGTGAGCGAGGAGAGGATAAAAAATATATAAGCAGGCTTGATATAAAATCAAAACAAATACTTATGAATAATATAAAAAGTTATAAATCGATAGTTTATGAAAGAGAGTGAGAGGTATAACGCCATGAAAGAGAGTGTGGTGTATGGAAACCCTCCTACGAGAGGACACGATTTGTCATCTTAAAATTTAACAAAATCATAATTGTATGACTTTTTGTTCAAAAAAAAATAAAAATAAAAACATTAAACAGGAAAAAAAACAAAAACATTGCATCATACTGCGCGGTATATTAAGGTTCGTGGTACAATTTAAACAAACTGTTGTAACTCCAATTAAATTGAATGGGTATGATGTTCTCTATACTTCACTGATGAAATGTATTGAAATATGTCAATGCAGCAGTTATTGTCAGATAACAGAAAACATAACTAGTTTACTAGTGTTTCCAGTTTTGTTTAGAATGCACGGTGCAAATTTGGTACTAACAGCGTGCACGTGTTTTGTGTTCTTTTGGTTTGTAATAATGATATATCTATTGATGCATAAAGCATTACTTTAGATCAGGTTACTTTTGCGAATTTACAGGTGTACTGACTTGTACGTAATGTATTATTGTAGGTGGGATGATATTTAAATATTTATTGGTATACTGACTGATACGTAATATATTACGGTAAATAAGGTAACATTTGCTGCAATTGTATTATTACGTAAACTTAGATAGACAAATACAGTATAATTCTAATACACAAGGGAACAACAGAGCTTCACTTTGATACAAAGCGTTAACAAATAGAATTGACTAGAATCGTTTATATCCATATCAAAACCCGAGTCCATACAAGATGTTCCCGATGTGTACGGGTATCCGCAGTACATGCGACACATTGTATGAAAGCGTCGCCTGCCGAATCCAGAATGTTCGATTCCAATAATTTACAACTAAGGGAATGATATACTGTTTTGTATTATATTTCACATAAACAAATGCCACAATGATTCCCATTAACGTCAGTTTAAACATCAAATACAGTTTTACACATACTGTTTACAGCTTATGTCACGTGTGTGTTTGTTATACCATACCACCACACTATCTGTATAATATATCTTTCAATTATAGCTTTCAACAACATCTGTCACACCTTAATATGTAACGGATATATAAACATTTGCATATTTGAACAATATATTGTAATTACATGAAGTGACCCACTCTTATGGCAGATCGACTGTAGTCATATGTTTTCCTCTATAATTTTGTTTTGCTGAAAATTAACTATGTAAATCAACATCTATTGTTAATTTTGATACTGTAACCAGTGTAATTATCTACAATATTTGAATATTGAAATTATATTACTATTAAAGTGATAAATCAAAAATGCACAGCTTATGCTGGTGTTCAAACCATATAGCAGGTACATTAACTTCTTTGTTACATACGTATTTATTGTATGCTTATGTATTAACTATAACATGAATACATACACATATCAAGTCACAAGCAACTGCCCAACTTCAAGCTTAAAGTGGTATAAATGGTTCCAAAAAAAGAAAAAAAAATCACTGACGATGGAATATATTTTTAATTTCATGTATGCGAAATCATCATTCAGCATTCGTATGGAAAACAACATTCCATTCGTTAAATAATATTTCTAAATTAATTTTAATGTAGCTTAGCTACAGAGGTAACGGAAGCTTTTGGTCATAGTTTGATTACCGCGTAGAATTGTTTTCCTGTGTCTAGTATCTATGTGGTCTTAAACATATAGTGACCAAATAAAGTGTAAATAAATATTCCATTATGTTTTAAAAAAAAAATAGTGACAAGTGGTAGAAGTCGATATAACATAAATTTAAAAAAAAAAGGATAAATTTATAATATGTTTTACGGCACGGCCGTTAGTGAGGGCGGAGCCAGGTTGTTAAATGTTCAAGCATTGAGTGATATGTTAAATTACTAATTCAGATCTACATGTATATAGCTATATAGTGTATATTACAGTTTCCTTTCTTTATTGTAGTGGACTGTAGCAGTGGCTATACACATTACACACAGTAGGGCCATAAAGCCCCCTCAAAAAAGGAAAGAAAAAAATGTAATTCTTAAAATGCACATAGTGTATATAACGCATTTGTTTTAAGTTATTATGATTATATAAAATTGTTTACATTTAAAACCTCCGGATTCAGTTTGTCTTGACTTGGAGTTTGATGGAAGATTGGAAAAACTTGTATCGCTATGCCTGTTGAAAATGTCGACGAATCAGAATGAAATGCCTGTAAACATAGTGAAAGATCGCAGTTGGTATGCTAAGGGAGTAAGAAACCAATTGAATAAACTGCATTTGTACATTTACGTAAAATAGGTTTAAATATTATCAACAAGTTAACACACAAAATTACCATGCTTCCTTTCCAGGTTGTTCTTGTTGTCAAAACATGTATACGTATAAGTAGTTGATATATGCTCCACATTTTAAAAATTGACAAAATGATAGGATATGCTTTTATTTAGCTGATTTCGTGATGAAAATATTTATATATATATTGTTAGCTCACCTGGCACGAAGTGCCAAGTGAGCTTATTATGCCTTGGCGCGGCGTCCGGCGTCTGTCCGTCGTCCGTCGTCCGGCGTCAATATTTTATTTAAAACAACTTCTTCTTAATAACCGAAAGGCCTAGGGTGTCAATATTTGGCCAGAAGCAAACTGTGATGAAGGGCTACAAAGTTTGTTAAAATTAATGAACTTCACCTATTTTCAAGGTCACAGGGGTCAAATATGTTAAAAAATTAATCATCTTCTTCTCAATAACCAAACTGCCCAGGGAGATGATATTTGGCTAGTAGCATTCTTGGGTGAAGGGCTACCAAGTTTGTTCAAATGAATGACCTTAAATTATATTCAAGGTCACGGGGGTTAATTGTCTTGAAAAACATGTAAACAACTTCTTCTGAATAACCAAAATGCCCAGGGTGATGATATTTTGCCAGTAGCATGCCGAGATGAAAGGCTACAAAGTTTGTTCAAATAAATGACCTTCACCCATATTCAAGGTCACACGGGTCAAATATGTTAAAAAGTTTAAACAAATTCTTATGAATAACCAAAATGCAAAGGGTGATGATATTTGGCTAATAGCATGCTGAGATGAAGGGCTACACAGTTCGTTCACATGAATAACCTTTACCCATATTCAAGGTCACAGGGGTCAAATATGTGATATTTGGCCAATAGCATGCTGAGATGAAGGGCTAAAAAGTTTGTCAAATGAATGACCTTCAATAATATTCAAAGTCACGGGGGTCATTTGTCTTTAAAAAACATTTAAACAACTTCATCTGAATAACCAAAATGCCCAGGGTTATGATATTTGGCCAGTAGCATTCTTGGGTGAAGGCCTACAAAGTTCGTTCACATGAATACCCTTTACCCATATTCAAGGGCACAGGGGTCAAATATGTTAACAACTTTAAACAACTTCTTCTGGATAACCAAAATGCCCAGGGTGGTGATATTTGGCCAGTAACATGCTGAGATGAAGAGGGACCTAGTTTGTTCAAATGAATGACCTTCAATTATACTCGAGGTCACAGGGTCAAGTGTCTTGAAAACATTTAAACAACTTCATCTGAATAACCAAAATGCCCAGGGTGATGATTTTTGGCCAGTAGCATGTTCAAATGAATGACCTTCAATTATACTCGAGGTCACAGGGTCAAGTGTCTTGAAAACATTTAAACAAATTCTTATGAATAACCAAAATGCAAAGGGTGATGACATTTGGCTAATAGCATGCCGAGATGAAAGGCTACAAAGTTTGTTCAAATGAATGGCCTTCACCTATATTCAAGGTCACGGGGGTTAATTGTCTTGAAAAACATGTAAACAACTTCTTCTTGATAACCAAATTCCCAGTGGGATGATATTTGGCCAGTAACATGCTGAGATGAAGGGCTAAAAAGTTTGTCTTAAAAACATTTAAACCACTTCTTCTGAATAACCGAAATGCCCAGGGTGATGATTTTTGGCCAGTAGCATACTATTCCATATTCAAGGCCAAAGGGTTCACATATGTTAAAATTATTAAACAACTTCTCCTGATTAACCAAAAGGCCCAGGGTGATGATTTTTGGCCAGTAGCATAGGTCACAGGGGTCAAATATGTGAAAAATATTAAACAACTTCTCCTGATTAACCAAAAGGCCCAGGGTGATGATATTTCGCCAGTAGCATGCTGAGGTGAAGGGCTACACAGTTTGTACAAATGAATGACCTTCAATTATACTCGAGGTCACAGGGTCAAGTGTCTTGAAAACATTTAAACAACTTCATCTGAATAACCAAAATACCCAGGGTGATGATATTTGTCCAGTAGCATGCTGAGATTAAAGGCTACAAAGTTTGTTCAAATAAATGACCTTCACCCATATTCAATGTCACAGGGGTCAAATATGTTTAAAACTTTAAACAACATCTTCTCAATAACCAAAAGGCCCAGGGTGATGATTTTTGGCCAGTAGCATACTATTCCATATTCAAGGCCAAAGGGGTCACATATGTTAAAATTTTTAAACAACTTATCCTGATTAACCAAAATGCCCAGGGTGGTGATATTTGGCCAGTAACATGCTGAGATGAAGGGCTCCACAGTTCGTTCACATGAATACCCTTTACCCATATTCAAGGGCACAGGGGTCAAATATGTTTAAAACTTTAAACAACATCTTCTCAATAACCAAAATGCCCAGGGTGGTGATATTTGGCCAGTAGCATTCTTGGGTGGAGGGCTACAAAGTTTGTTCAAATAAATGACCTTCACCCATATTCAATGTCACAGGGGTCAAATATGTTTAAAACTTTAAACAACATCTTCTCAATAACCAAAATGCCCAGGGTGGTGATATTTGGCCAGTAACATGCTGAGATGAAGGGCTAAAAAGTTTGTCAAATGAATGACCCTCAACCACATTCAAGGTCACAGAGTTTGTTCAAATGAATGGCCTTCACCTATATTCAAGGTCACAGGGTTCAAATATGTTAAAAACTTTAAACAACATCTTCTGAATAACCTAAATGAATGACTTTCAATTTTATTCAAGGTCACGGGGGTTAATTGTCTTGAAAAACATGTAAACAACTTCTTCTTGACAACCAAATTCCCAGTGTGATGATATTTGGCTAATAGCATGCTGAGGTGAAGGGCTACACAGTTTGTACAAATGAATGACCTTTCACATGAATAACCTTTCCCCATATTCAAGGTCACAGGGTTCAAATATGTTAAAAAGTTTAGAGAAATTCTTGTGAATAACCAAAATGCAAAGGGTGATGACATTTGGCTAATAGCATGCTGAGGTGAAGGGCTACACAGTTTGTACAAATGAATGACCTTCACCCATATTCAATGTCACAGGGGTCAAATATGTTTAAAACTTTAAACAACATCTTCTCAATAACCAAAATGCCGAAGGTGTTGATATGTGGCCAATAGCATGCTGAGATGAAGGGCTACAAAGTTTGTTCAAATGAATGACCTTATTCCATATTCAAGGCCAAAGGGGTCACATATGTTAAAATTTTTAAACAACTTCTCCTGATTAACCAAAATGCCCAGGGTGATGATATTTGGCCAGTAGCATGCTGAGATGAAGGGCTAAAAAGTTTGTCAAATGAATGACCTTCAACCACATTCAAGGTCAAAGGGGACAAATAAATATGTTAAAAACTTTAAACAACTTCTTTTGGATAACCAAAATGCCCAGGGTGATGAAATTTGGCCAGTAGCATTCTTGGGTAAAGGGCTACCATGTTTGTTCAAATGAATGACCTTCAATAATATTCAAGGTCACGGGTGTCAATTGTCTTAAAAACATTTAAACCACTTCTTCTGAATAAACAAAATGTCCATGATGATGATATTTTGCCAGTAGCATGCTGAGATGGAAGGCTACAAATTTGTTCAAATGAATGACCTTCACCCACATTCAAGGTCACAGGGGTCAAATATGTTAAAAACTTTAAACAACTTCTTCTGGATAACCAAAATACCCAGGGTGATGATATTTGGCCAGTAGCATTCTTGGGTGAAGGGCTACTAAGTTTGTTCAAGTGAATGACCTTAAATTATATTCAAGGTCACGGGGGTCAATTGTCTTGAAAAACATTTCAACAACTTCTTCTGAATAACCAAAATGCCCAGGGTGATGATATTTTGCCAGTAGCATGCTGAGATTAAAGGCTACAAAGTTTGTTCAAATGAATGACCTTCACCCATATTCAAGGTCATACGGGTCAAATATGTTAAAAACTTTAAACAACATCTTCTGAATAACCTAAATGCCCAGGGTGATGATATTTAGCCAGTGGCATGCTGAGATAAAGGGCTACAAATTTTGTTCAAATGAATGACCTTCAATAATATTCAAGGTCACAGGGGTCAAATATGTTAAAAACTTTAAACAACTTCTTCTGGATAACCAAAATGCCCAGTATGATGATATTTGGCCACTAGCATTCTTGAGTGAAGGGCTATCAAGATTGTTCAAATGAATGACCTTCACCCATATTCAAGGTCACTGGGGTCACATATGTTAAAAAAAATTAACAACATCTTCTCAATAACCAAAATGCCCAGGGTGATGATATTTGGCCAGTAGCATGCTGAGATGAAGGGCTATCAAGATTGTTCAAATGAATGACCTTATCCGATTTTCTAGGTTACATGGGTCAAATATGTATGTTAACTTTAAACAACTTCGTCTGAATAACCAAAATGCCCAGGGTGATGATATTTGGCTAGTAGCATGCTGGCGTAAAGGGCTATCAAGATTGTTCAAATGAATGACCTTCACCCATATTCAATGTCACAGGGGTCAAATATGTGTTCCAAAATGCCCAGGGTTATGATATTTGGCCAGTAGCATGCTGAGATAAAGTGCTACATAGTTTTTTCAAATGAATGACCTTCACCGATATTTAAGGTCACGGGGGTTAATTGTCTTGAAAAACATGTAAACAACTTCTTCTGAATAACCAAAATGCCCAGGGTGATGATATTTGGCCAGTAGCATACTGAGAGGAAGGGCTAAAACGTTGTTCACATGAATGGCCTTCACCCATATTCAAGGTCACAGGGGTCAAATAAATATGTTAAAAACTTTAAACAACTTCTTCTGGATAACCAAAATGCCCAGTGTGATGATATTTGGCCAGTAGCATTCTTGGGTGAAGGGCTATCAAGATTGTTCAAATGAATGGCCTTCACCTATATTCAAGGTCACAGGGGTCAAATATGTGAAAAATATTAAACAACTTCTTCTGAATAACCAAAATGCCCAGGGTGATGATTTTTGGCCAGTAGCATGTTAAGATAAAGGCTACAAAGTTTGTTCAAATGCATGACCTTGACCTATATTTAAGGTCACAGGGGTCAAATATGTATGTAAACTTTAAACAACTTCTTCTGAATAACCAAAATGCCCAGGGTGAGGATATTTGGCCAGTAGCATGCTGAGATGAAGTGCTACAAAGTTTCTTCAAATGAATGACCTTAACCCATATTCAAGGTCACATGGGTCAAATATGTATGCTAACTTTAAACAACTTCTTCTGAATAACCAAAATGCCCAGGGTGATGATATTTGGCCAGTAGCATGTTGAGATGAAGGGCTAAAAAGTTTGTTCAAATGAATGACCTTCAACCACATTCAAGGTCACAGGGGTAAAAAAAATATGTTAAAAACTTTAAACAACTTCTTCTGGATAACCAAAATGCCCAGTGTGATGATATTTGGCCAGCAGCATTCTGGGATGAAGGGCTATCAAGATTGTTCAAATGAATGACCTTCACCTATATTCAAGGTCACAGGGGTCAAATATGTGAAAAACATTAAACAACTTCTTCTGTATAACCAAAATGCCCAGGGTGATGCTATTTGGCCAGTAGCATGCTGAGATGAAGGGCTACACAGTTTGTTCAAATGAATGACCTTAACCCATATTCTGGGTCACAGGGGTCAAATATGTTAAAAAATTTGTCATTATATGATGTGCTTTTGTCATTAAATGATATGCTCGCCAAGGCTCACAAAATTAAAACTCCTAAGACTCGTTTCATAAAAGCTCATTTGAAATGAAAACAAATTTAAGATACTTTTTATCACATAACTCAGAAATATACATTTTGACAGGTTTTGAAGCCAAAATGTGAAAGGCTTAATCAAACAGCTCATGACGTCACGTCATTGTCCATATTATGACATATACATATTATTATATTCTCGTAATGTATACACATGCTATTATAATCTCTCGTAAGGTATATACATGTTATTATAATATCCCATAATGTATACATGTTATTGTAATATCTCGTAATGTATACATGTTATTATAATCTCTCCTTATGCATACATGCTAATATAATATCTCGTAATGTATATATGCTATAGATATACTATAGCCAAATTGATAAAATATTGCATACCTGTTACAAGATACAACAAGATACAAGAATTTGTATTTTCCATCGATTTTGCAAACCATACAACATGAGCTACAAAGAGCTTGTAGTTCGACAAAACATGAGTTTAATAACAGAGACAAAAACAATACAACATAAAAAAATAATAATGAAAAAACATGTATTATACTGTAATCAGAGAAAAAATGAGTTTATCACTTGGAAAGCATTTTGCAAATAGTAGGCACATTGCACATGGTATATAAGCACAATAGCACATTTAGCACATTTGTATACAGCACATAAAATTTAAATTTAGATAACACAGTAGACATTAGGGATGCGTACATGCTGTAACATATAATCATTATTATATGATCTGCATGATAAATCTCAGTTGTTGACGAACAAACTTACAACACAGGATTACGAGAGATACGGGTTTTGATGAAGTTTTATGGTCGCCGCTGTGATCTCATTGGGGACATACCACTTCTTGTGCGATATTTATCAGTATAATTCAATTTCCACTACCACGGTAATCATTTTGAGAACGTGATGTTACTTTGATTTGACCGGGAATTACATGTCAAGCGTCATCGTCTAAGCAGATGTATTTCTAAAAGGCATGCATGCATTTATTTCGTTTTTTCATATTTTGCTCTAGTTTTATCCAATAATAAACAAGAAAATGTGATAACCAATTAAATGAGTAAATGTTAGTATGTTCCACTATTTATATGTATTGCGTTTTAATTATAAAGTCGAACAGATGCAATTACTATCATATTCTAAATTATGACGTTTGGCTTTGTTCTTTGTGATATATTCTTTGGCACTTTATTTTCTATTTGTCAACAAAACAATAATTCCAATTCAACATCGATAAATCAATGACAAAATGTGAAAAAAAGAAAAGATTCGAACGGGGACCCCGGAAAAGGTATGAATAAAATCGGGTTTTCCGGAAGAGTAAGCGTCTCGCCATGTAAATCTAGGACAAATCCCAGTAATGCCACTTCCTCACATCGAGAACTGATGTAATGACAACAAACCCACAAGGCTCACTTATGAGGATAGTAAAAAGCATAAACCTTCATATCAAACAAATAACTAGCATATATCATTCCAAATGCGAACATGATGGCGAACGTCACATTGTCAACAGTCTTTTATAACATGCATATTTGCAAACTTTGTGTTTTTCGTTTTTTCCGTCAGCAGTCGACATCTATCACAAAATCATGATATTCAGGAAAACTTCCAAACCCAACTGCGACATGTAAAACACGTATGGGATGATTTTATCAAGAAAGAAAAAGTGCACGTTTGGAAAGGCAAGGGTTTATGACAAGAAAGGATGCCTTGTGTATAATGTACAGGCTCCCCGATACGACTCTACCAAACGATAATGTACTATTATTATATATTTGCGATTCGATGGAAGCAACTACCTCAAAATTAATAGTGTCGATACTTTAACTTTGCCAATGATTTTTTCCTCAAACTTCATCATATTTATCAATCTGTTATGTGTTCAGTGGATAATAATATTTTTTTAAATAAACAAAAATCAGGGATATTACTTAATATCACCAAAAAAGCGTGATCATTAGATATTGATGTGACCGAACAAGAACTTAGCCTAACAGTCATGATGAGTAAGAAAGAAAACCAGTTTAAGGTGGTTTTAACTAAATATTTTGTTAATATGTCATTTAATAATCTGTATACAGTCTACCTCGTCAGATCTGTAGGAGATTTACACGCCGATCTGGGAATGTCGTTCAGCCAAAATTTGATATTAGAATACAACCGTTTGTAGCTATCAGAACGATGGATACGTTCACATAAAGAACACCAACTATCGTGATTCTTGATCATTTGATTGATTGATGTAGTTTTAGTCCACGAAAAAATATTTTCTAATTTCCGAATCTTCATATTACTTACATGCATTGCTTTCCCCACTTCATAAGCGCTTTTGAAGTCTTTTGCGTCAAGATAAGACCAAGGAGGGAAATAAAGAGAATAGTTCGTTCCTCCTCTCATTACTGGAATGGTGGAAGGAGAGAAACTGTACGTTTTAAATGCTTTTTCAGTAACATAATCTACACACAGGGAATTTTCAAACGCCAAGTAATATTTATAATGCTTCTGAAGAATATCCATACAACTATTTTCGTTGGATCTTGCGCATCGGTATGTACCACAGCCACCGTACACGTGAATATCGATGGCTTTCTGGAGGATTTGTTTGTAACGTTCCCTTTTGCTTGGGGTCCCACAATTAGATACCATCCAAGCAGTCATTCTGTCCTTTTTCATCCATTGAGTAGTGATGTTTGTTGTTGTTATCTTACTGGGAACTTGCTTGAATCCTGAGTAAGATGTTAACACATCAGAATCTCTTCTGTAAGTGAAAGTCCAGTTAAATAGGTTGCTCCATTGTGAAAGGTCGCTGTGATAGTGAGGTGGGGATTCCATACCATGCATAATCCATAACTGAGCACTTGACTTTTTGGGTGGGTTTATTTTTCCTAGATGGGGTCCATGAAAAATTACAGACTTTGCAGTGTCAAAGTCTTTTGATCCCCATACCATTTCACATGGGTACTCGCATCCTTCGAACTCCTTTCCACTAACCCATTCAGGCTTGTTGAAGTATAAGACTTGTATTACCTCTGGATATGTTTTAACTAAAAAGGCAGGTTGATTCAGGTTCAAATGGTATCGAGGCACTCCGATCATCTTTGCTGTTAAAAACATCATTACAGCAAACACCACCAATATCACCGTTCCCTGCTGGACATATCTGGTGTTTTGACTGAAATATACAAAGGAAAGTGCAATTAATGTATTTATCACAGCTCGAAATGAAAATATGCAGTATTTTGTTTGCATAAAGTTATACGTGGTGGTTCATATCCATAGGACACGACTGTATTGAACACAATAGTTCCCAGTCCTGGTGCAGTTTAGTCTCAATTACGACGGTTTTGAAATCTACAGAAACATGTTTTATCAGCGTCTTTTGTTGTTAATTTTGTTCCATACCACTTTGAAAAACCAATAGGAAGTTTTTATCTTACACTCGATGTCCATCTTCCCTTATACAGTCCTCTAACCCCATACACCCAGTAGTAATAGTTATTTTATACGAGTTGCAATACGGCTAACACGACACATATATAAACATCTCAAAATACAACATCAAAAGTGTCCCAGGTTACATTTGTTAATCACACTGCTGTATTTGTCTATATGGCCAGGCGTGAATATGAAAAAACGTATTGACAGCACCAAAAATTGATATAATTCGACTTTTGATAACCACAAACATACCGCTTCGAGATTCGCCTCTCGCAAAATGAGTTTAGTTTAGTTTCAGTTCGGTTGTTTCCGTTCTGTTTCGTTAATAATTTTAGCAGTGTTCGGACGGTACATTCGGTGCAAGGTAAAGTTGGACAGTAATTCGTTATTCGTTATTCGTTATTCGGAATAACGAATAACTTTCTAACTTTACTTACCAATAGTATGCAGATTAAAGTGCAACATGTATGTATATATGTCAGTCGTTATGTTAAAAAGCATGAAAAAATGTATCATCTGAGCTACTCAAAATCGAACACTATTGGCAGACTTTGGGCTTAACCTTTAGACTTGAAGGATCCACAACTGTTTTGCCAACTGTGACGTCCAGCCAATTATGACGTCAAAGTATTGTTGACGCTATGCTAATTCCGACGTCGCGAAAATCGCATGATTGTTGCGCAAACAAACATTACCTTTATAACGTCAGCAATTTTACGGCGTTCGAATTATTTGAGTTTTATCTGTGCATTTTTGATTCATGAGTATAATATGTATATGGAACATCGTATTTTTTAACCTTGAGAGTGTCAAGCATTTGGATTTTACGTAAACGACGTAATCTTCTAGCGAACATAATGTGACGCATTCGCAATACTGACATCATGAACAACGATTTATTGAATAGATACTCTTGGTACATAATGTATTTTGACAAGTTACCCAACCATATTGATCTATTGTCATGGTTAGAAAGTTATACAAGCTAGTGTACTAACATTCTAGCATAAACAGTGACAAAAACTAAATATAAAAAAACTTGATAAGCTAAATAGACTTTTAACGTGCCATAAGTAAAACAATATTTCATGAATTGCTCAGCATACATTTATTTCCAGATTGTCTTTTTAAAGTTCTACGCATGCGTTGTGCCTTTCGAGGCAGTGCCTATGGAGACCTCTTTTACATATGGAGCAAAACGTTTTATGTAGTCTAAGGGTAGTGTTCAACTAACGTTAATTGTAAGGTATGTTTATTTATATCTGAAACAAATTACATTATTCCCCGTGTGAATCAGGCTTTATGAACCCCACCAAACTAGGGCGACTGGGGTTCGATTCCAAGACCGGGCTTGCAAACGTATGGGATTCACCTGCCCATCCACGTGTGTTTTCTCTGGATTATCTGGTTCCCATCGACATTCAGACCTCCAGTCAGCTATTATACGAACCAACAAGAGTGATTTATTTTATCAAATTGGTATAATTTTCAATATTGAAATATGGTTTTTTATCCCTTGTCCTGCACGCTGCACACCGCCTTATCAATGTGACAACCAACTGTAAGGACAATATTGATTATTTTATGTCTGTATATAAGGATACGTGGTGAGGCAGGTGCGCGTGTGTGACGACAGGTAACGTCTACATCACTCCAACTACCCCATACATATCATGATCGCCTTCTTGTTAACAAATCCTTGATAAGTTTTGTGTCATCTCGAATTGATGATAATATTAATGACTCTACAAATTGATTATTGAGAAGTAGGTTTAGAACAGAGTTGAATAGAAACAGAATGAATAAAACATGTTAACATAATCAATTAAACATGTCAACGAAACTATAGAGTTCAAAATTGTTACCGAAGCATTAGTAAAGCAAAACCCCACTGAACTGTGACGTCGGATCTCTTCCTACGGACATGTTCACACCATGGTGTTCTATACTTAAACCTCAATCGACAGCTAGTGAATACAAAGTACATTCTGACAAAACGTACAGTATTAATCTAGGAGTTGACATACCTAGCAACCGTTTCACGCTCATCTTAATATATTTAAATTCAAATACCCTGGCCAAGTTCAAAAGGGACATAAAAACTCACCTCTTCACGTCTGCATTTTAGAATCATTGCAAAGACGTCATGTAAATACCACCCTTTTATTTGTTCAATTATGTGCACATTGCTTGTTATGAAAGTGATTGCAAGCCTTTGTTGTTTGTTTTCACAATTATAACCATTACTATTATCCATATGTTGTAAAGCGCCTTAGAGTAATTTTACAAATTATATAGGGCGCTATATAAATGCTGTATATTATTATTATTATTAGGATGGTATAGGTGATATAGGACGTATAGGCGATGTTGGAGGGTATAGGTGGTATGTGACGTGTATAGGTGATGTAGGGGGGTATATGTGATATAGAAAGTAAAGGTGATATAGGAGGGTATAGGTGGTATATGACGTATAGGTGATGAAGGAAGGTATAGGTGGTTTAGGAAGTATAGATGATGAAGAAGGGTATAGGTGGTAAAGGACGTATAGTTACTGTAAGAGGGTATAGGTGATATAGGAAGTATAGACGATATAGAATGGTATAGGTGGTAAAGGAAGTAATAGTACATTAATACAGCACATGAGCTTTCTTTATGAATTGATATACTACAGCTTATACATTTCTAGAAGTATTATATATAATAACAATGTTTCAATCCGCTGGGGTATAGAAAAGAAATAGAGAATATCGAAGTATAATTAGAATTCGACATCGATAACTAGAGAAAAATATGAACCTGAGGAATATTTGCAGAGACGTTTTTGGTTGTTTAACTTGCCGTAACTTGACGTGATTCAGTCCAAATGTATCCACAAAATTCGAAATCGGGAATGGTGATCCCGTCCCTGATTAGCATTTATGTGGTAAGTCCCGGGAAGGCTTAGAAACAAGTCATTGCATGTAATCTGCCTATATAGCTTATACTTATTTTGAAATATTTATATCTGCTATATTGTATTCCATAAAGGGATCGACGTGTCCAGTACACAAACCAACAGCTACGACGTTGACACGTGCCTCAGGTATGGAGGTGCTATTTTTTTTATAGTATTCAAGCGGTTCCTGATTATTTTGCACGATTACTAGTTTACCATATAATACACAATAAAATACTTATTATTGTATCTCACAAGAAAATTACAGAATGGGGAATATTGTCTGCGAATAGAAATCGAAATATAAAAGTTTATTTGTATCAAAACTGCAAATGTCTCATGATTTAGCCGTAGCTGTTTTACGTAAAGCGACACAGATATAGTTACAAATATAGAGATGATTTGATTGTATTTTTTCAAACGCCTTTTATAAGCTGTATTCGGGTTGAGCCACCCCAGCAGTGTTTCATTCCTCCAACCCTTTTTCACACACGTACATAGTACTCTCGTGTACATCGGGGATCTTAAACAATCGCTACAACTAAAGAAGCGGTCCGTCCGGCTTTTTTATCTAACATGGAGGACAAGGTAAACACAGTTTTAATTGAATCTTGAAAAAATCGGAATGAAGGTTCCGTTCGTTAGACTTTGTCCATTCAAATTGACGTGGATGACGAATTTCATTTTGGATTAAAATGCCCCCATCAACGAGTCTAGAGGCAGAGACGGAAACAACGGTGGGGTTCAAAAGTTTCGGGTTGTCTATATTTCCTCACTAAAATTGCAGACAACAGGAAATGTCAACTAGACTAAGTGTCCGGAGTGAGGTTTTACTGTATTGTTAATCATAGTGAAATAATTATAAGCATCACTATGTTTCCATCGTACAAGTTATGCTTCATATATTAAAAAACGATTAACATTGAAGAAACCTAAAAAAAAAAATTGTACTCAAAATCTGTCCCGGGTGTTACGGCACGATTTCTCAACCCGACACGATTTCTTACCAAGGTGAGAAATCGTGCTTAAATTGCTGAGTTCGCAACACGATTTCTCACCTCTGCACGATTTCTCACCCGGGTGAGAAATCGTGTTAGGAGTAGGCATATTGCCCGTTGCCATGAGTACGAACACTGAAATTGATTTTGGGGGACTGTGGTATATTTAGACTTGTTTACTACTGTACAAACTTCAGACTTGTTCGAACTTCAATATTTAGCCTACCCGGTCCGAAGGAACATTGCGAGTTTATGCCATACCGCAACGTCCGTCGTCCGTCCGTCCGTCAACTTTTTCTTTGAAATGCCACTTGTCCTGAACGACCCAGTAGATTTTGACTTAATTTGGCCTGGAGCATCCTTAGACCAAGGGACTCAATTTTGTATAAACGATGGTTGTGCCCCCTCCCCTTGGGGCAGATGGGCTGGTACAAATAGGGGAAATAGAGGTAAAACCTTTGGAATCCTTCTTCTACCATAGGGATGAAGTAATTTCATCCCAATTCAGTCTGTAACTTCCTTTGGCCAAGGGCACTATATTGTGCATAAACGGTGGGTGTGTCTCCCCCCTGGTGGCAGAGGGACGGGCCCCATATGGGAAATAGAGGTAAAACCTTTGAAATCCTTTTTCTGCCACATAGATTTAGGGATTTCGTCCCAATTCAGTGTGGAGCAAATGGTGGGGTTGGACCCCCTGGGCGGAGAGGGGCGGTGCCCAATAGAGGCAATGGAGGTAAAACCTTTAAAACCCTGCTTCTACCGTAGGGATAATGGGGGTTTTATCCTAATTTGGTCCGGAGCATCCTTGGGCAAAAAGGACTTGATCTTGTATAAACGGTGGGTGTGGCCCCTTTGGGTGCTGAGGGTGGGGCCCAAAAGGGAAACTGAGGTTGAAATCTTTAAAATCCTTCTCATGTACCATTTGAGGGATTTTATCCGAATTTGGCCTGAAATATCCTTGTGCAAAGGGGGGTCTTAATTTTGTATTAATGATAGGTGTGGCTTCTTTGGGCGAAGAGTTGCGGGGCTCAAAAAGGGAATTTGAGGTTTAATTCTTTAAAATACCTCTTCTTCTGTACCATTGGATGGATTGTTTGTAATAAGAACAATTTCCCATGGTTGCTTAATTATCCAGGTGAGCGATACAGGCCCTCTGGGCCTCTTGTTTTATTGTATCTTATCATCTTTGACTTACAATGGTATACAAAGATATGTAACATACATAAGTTTCCGAACAGATCTAAATCATGGCCTATCATTTGCCGAGTCATTTCAGGCTATAACAATTTCTGCTCAGATTTATGGACTTCAATAAATGTTGTTTAATTGAATATTTTAATCGTGTTCTTGAAGATGGGAAAAAAGGCCAACATCCTCCGCAAAATGGCCGCTGCAGGCTGGCTTCTGATAAGTCAAAATGTATGCATTGTCCAATGTCCCGATGTAAAAGTGTGCAGTGTCACTACGAACACTACTGCGATCTGCGTTGACTTTTTTATTTGACAAAATGTCCGTGTTAGGTCGGGTCCTGGTTGGTATTGACCGATGTTATAGATTTGGTTTGTAGATGTATTATGTACGGTTGTCAACGGTTAGCCTGTTATCCGGTTACTGGGCAAAAGACCGCGAACCGGTTACCAAAATCCTTAACCGAAAAGTCGGACATTTACTTACCCCTTTTAGGAGCCACATGTTTCCCTGGCTTAGAACTATCTGCATTTGTATAGATGCGACCGAAATTGGATAGTTTTGTAATAAAACAGTGTTCAGGGATTACATGTTACAGTTAATTTTGTACTATAATTTAAATACTGGCAAAGGGTGTCGCCAACACCATAAAAAATCTGAAAACAATTTAAAAGGAAGCCAGGATACAAAGCTGTGATATATCAAATTTCAGATAGAACGCGCCTTTGCATGCGAGATGTAAAGATAATATGAAGAGTACACACTTGAATGAGCAAGCATGTCTTGAAACGTTTGTCTAGCAATTTTTTTTCTAAAGAATAATATTACCGCATATGATTTAGAGTACAGATAACTACAATTGAATCCGTCTAACTGCATTCCGACATGCGTTGTCCATGAAAAATACTTACTGAAGTTACATACAACTATTTCCTGTGTTAACCTTGAAATACACGAGTAAACGATCATGCTATTTAATATATACATGTATATTTGTGGTGTAAATAAGTTTTAGATAGAACATGTTCCAAACATATAATGTATTTGTTGCTGTTAATTATTATCCCCCGCTTTCACCGAAACGGGGGATATTAATATGGGTTCGTCCGTCCGTCCGTCCGTCCGTCCGTCTGACATGCTTCGTTTCCGTGCTAACTACAACAAATGCCTTAAGGGCTCGTCCAAGGTCGATGACCACTTTCAGCGGACCCCATTTGGCGGAGTTATGGCCCCTTGAATAATGAAAAAAGTCATAATCTGCCTCGCTTCGTTTCCGTACAATAACTACAACAAATGTTAACCGATTTTCTTCAAACTTGGTTCGGTTTTGATGAAAATTGGTATATAGGGATATAAGGGATCTGCGAATTCAACCGCAACGGTTTCGTTGCCATAGCTACCACACGGAGGCTTCTGTTTGGTCGAAATTTAGATATTATTGTTAGATTTTGATGAAAATTTGTATAAAGGGGTATTAGGGAACTGCAAATTCAATCGCATACGTTCCGTTGCCATAGCAACTACACAAAGGCTTCTGATTGGTCGAAATTTCGAAATTTCGTATGTACATTGTAGGTGTACTATGGCAATGCGATCCTTTTCTGATGCATCTTTGCGACTATGGGGGCAGTTTGGGGGACATCTCTAATGGTCCCCCATTACAATTACAAGAAAATGTAGTACGTGTTGCTGTAGATATTGTTAAGATGTTTCAACCAAATTCCTTATGCACATTCAACTCCTGCTAAGTTTGCCAACCGATGTGATGTGTGCATATTTACGGATAATCAGTGAGGTATAAGGCTTTTAAGTTTTAAGCTATACATTATGTCTCAACAGCACGATACTCACATGTTTAAACCTAACCTCAATAATGTTAACCTACAATATGTCCTGCATGCGGGGGATATAAATTCCACGAATTTGCTTGTTTGACTACCAAATTGTTCGAGAAACCGGTTACAAAAATGTATGTACCCTTCCAGAGCAATGATGTCACATCTGCTTTGTAGTAAGTTCATGTTGTGTACAAATTCGTGTCCTTTGTTCCTTTGGCCAAAGAAAGGTGTCCTTTGTTAGATATGACTTCCAAATTATTTTGTATACGGTATATCTCGCGCAAATTGACTTTTGAAAACGTCTCTATGTTTAGGATATTTAGTGGAATTAAAGTATATGAAAAATAGATAAATAGATAAATACAGGTACTGCCATCAAAAGAAGTGGTAGCATATGTGTTAATTCTCTAATAATGATAATAATAAATAATAAACAACATTTATATAACGCCCTATATAATTTGTAAAATTACTCTAAAGCGCTTTACACCATATGGATAATAGTATTATATATAATTAGTTATAATTGTGGAACAAAAGCAAAGGCTTACTATCACTTTTATACATTAAGCAAGCAGATAATCATAGCAATGTGCACATCAATGAATAAACAAAGGGTGGTATTTGCATAACGTCTTTGCAAAGAGTCAAAACATGAAGAGGTGAGTTTTGATGTCTATCTTGAATTTTGTCAGGGTATTTAACTTTCTAATAGCAGATGGTAAGCTATTCAACAACGTGACTGAAACCCTCCTAAAGCACCGGTTTCCATAGGTCAAAGTACGAGATTTTGGGACACACAACAATGACTCTGACTCCGACCCTTTATCGTACAGGTTACCAGTGCAATGAATATGGCACAGGTGTAATGTGCTCTCTCTTTCGAGTACGAGTAACCAGCCGGGCTTCAGTGTTCTGGACCCTCTGCAGACGACTAGTTAGTTTGTCGGATATACCACAATGCAGGGCGTTACCATAATCCAACCGACAGGTAACACGTGAATGCGCCAACATACTGCATGCATCTGCAGTTATAAACTGTCGAATACAGCCGATATTCCTGATCTGGTAGTAACAGGATTTGGCAATAGCGTTCAATCAAAGTATACCCCTAGGTTTTTAACAGATTGCACAGTCTAAATAGTTCTGGCACCGACCTTGAGCTGGAGAGCCATTGTTTGCTGAAACTTTGGGGAAAAGACGATTAATTTCGTCTTTTCCGGATTAGGCATTAGAATGTTTGCGTTCATCCAGGTACTGATATCTGTCAAACAAGCTTTCAGGTTTTCTGTAATTGTATCCCAACTGTCCTGTGGTTTGATTACCATGTAAATTTGTGTGTCATCAGCAAAGCAATGATAGCGAAGGCTTTGGCGACGACAAATCGCTCCGATCGGATTAGAGTACAGGCAATATTTTCGTGGTCCTAACACCGACCCTTGGGGAACCCTGAAATCTAGTATTTTTTTCTTGTGAGGTGGTACATCTGATGGCAACACACTGTTGTCGTTAACTCAGATAAGACTGTATCCAGCATAGTGCGGCATCAATAACTCCATAAGAGTACTCAAGACGTTTATAAAGTATGTCATGGTCGATGACGTCAAATGCAGCTGACAAATCCAGCATGACAAGCACCGCTCTGCACTTGTTATCCAATGCAGAAGCTATGTCATTACGTACACGTAGGGGGCCGTCTCAGTAGTGTCCCATGCGGTAGACCGATTGCAGGTTGTGATGGAGACTGTTTGCATGGAGAACCTCTAAACGCCGGGCCACAACATTCTCCAAGACTGGGCGTTAGTTCTTCAATTCCTCCTTGTCCATTCCAGACTTCTTCGACAATGGTCTAACATGTACCTTCTTGAAACACCATGGAACCTTTGACTCAGCCATTGATTTGTTCATGATTGAGGTAATCAAGGAAAGCAGTGCTTCCCGACATTGATTTAATAGGTCTGTAGGCAGGGGATCAAGCTCACAGGACTTCGATTGCGAGGTCACAATGATATTGCGCAACTCGTCCTGGATTGTTGGTGAGAGCTTTGTCTATGGTTCCCCATCAAATTTAATGTCAGCAATCATGACAGAGATATCATTGTCAGCAGTAGAGTTCACTTCCGACATATTTTTCCTGATCGAGCTGATTTTATTCAGAAAGTAGTCACTGAACTTGTTCAACAAGTCTTTTTCAGAATGACAGCTTGGTAGGACAATTTCACCTTTCTGAACCATTAAGTTTTAATGAGTCTAAAAAGCTGTCTATGGTTCTTACCACATTCTTCAATTGTTTCGAAATAATAAGCCCACTTTGACTGAATGAGAAGTGAACCAATTAGCCGACATTGTTCCCTATACATCTGTTAATTAACGGTTATTTTGGTCCTTCGCCACTGTTTCTCTGCTTTTCTATGGTTCTGTTTTCTACGCGGAGATTTTCATTATACCAATTATATATTATTCGGGCACCGAGCGACAGTTTAAGGACACTAAATTCAGAGGAATAAATAAATACCGTTCCACATGGATGACATTATAGACATTTTAAAATCATTAAATATTAATGAAGCTGTGGGTAGCGACACCATTAGCTACAATATGTTGAAAAATACAGCAAGTTCAGTAGCTCTCCCTCTATCCCTTATATTTAGATCTTCTTTGGATACTGGTATCTTTCCAAACCAGTGGAAACAAGCTGTTGTGATGCCTTTATTTAAAAAGGAGGATAAATATGAATCTGCTAATTATAGACCAATAGCATTACTTAGCACTGTTGGTAAAGTTTTGAACGATTGATTGTAAAATATTTAAACAACTATTTGTTAGATAATTCATTAATATATAAATTCAAATCTGGATTTCAACCTGGTCACTCTACTGTTCATCAATTGATAGAAATTTATCACACTTTATGCGAAAATTTAGAAAAAAAATATCCTACCTTTTTAGTTTTTGTTATATCTAAAGCATTCGATCGTGTGTGTCACAAGGGACTGAAAGTGAAACTAGCTAGTTATGGTATATCGGGAAAGTTATTAGCTTGGTTAAGTAATTATGTAAGTAATAGACGACAGTAAGTTTGTATTGGTAATGATAAGTCTTCTATTAAAACTACTAATGCTTGAATACCTCAAGGCTCAGTACGAGGCCATTTACTTTTTATTTTATATATTAATGATATATCTGATAATCTTGAAAGCTTGTCTCAATTATTTGCTGCCCATACGTCTTTATGATGTTCTGATGCATCTCCCCAGATTATCGAAACTAAAATAAATAATGATTTGAAAACAAATCAAAATTTGGCTGAAATTTGGCTGGTTTAATTCAACCCTGCAAAAACGAAAGCTTTACAGGATGACTCAAAAACACCAAAAAAACGCCATGCATGCGTATCGGCTCGTTTAGCTGTTTTAGCATGAAACTTTGATGGGAAAAAAATATCGATAAAATATCGATAATTTTATAAAGTTGAAATACAAAATTTGTAAGAAAATAACGTTTTGTAGTTGTTGATATTTTATGAAATGTCTAAAGATACATTTACGGACAAAGGGAGGTAATTCCGGATATCTTGTATGGGACTCACACAACTAAATCATTTACTATATGTTATTACCAAACATTTTAGCTAATAACTTTAATATTTGAAGTTCAACACCAGTGACAACTGTCTAGATTCATAAATACATACCTTGCAAAGGTTACAAAACGACTTTTTTGATAGGTTTAGTGGCATATTAGAGTGTCACAGCGTCCAGAAGTTGACAACCGGAAGTTTACAAGCATAACCGGTGACCCAAAACAGAAACTCCCCCATACATTTTGCCCCTGTGCCAATCCGCACACAGACATGGAAATATATCAAAAGTATACATTTTTCAAAAGTTAAATACCTGAACATTTCATTTATCTAAAAATCTGTCATCAGTTCCTTATTAAACTCCCTCAGTGGCCCAGTAACTAGCCGGAACTAATTTTAGATAGGGACTACAAACGTATGAAACACTTGCTGATTGGCTGATTTAGTTGTGTGAGTCCTATACTGGTAAAATTGCTAAATCTCGATGACAAAACCAACCCATCAGGCGAAATACACACCCTACATTCATGCCAAAACTTGATAATGTCGTCAATGACGAACTGTCAGTCAAAATACAAACTTTGGGTAGAATGTGGCACATTGCACCTCTGTGATTTAAATTCAGCTTTTTTTTCGTATTTTTTGTTATGAATGGAAAGAAATAAGAGTTTCCGAAGGCGTTATGGTACTCTACCTGAAGGATGATTACTTGCTCCGATTTCATGCTGCGGTAGAAAACGCGGAGGCAAATAGGTAAAAACATAAATTATCATATATTGAAGTGAAAGCATTTGGTATTTAAGAATATACTCTTATAATTTAATTTTGCCTATTTCCTCCATAACATTTTTTTTGGTGTATATCGTATATACCTAAAAAGAAAACCAACTGATTACGGAACTACTTTTTACACTTCAGAATGTGGATTCGAGATTATTTTTGGTAAATAAAAACATTTGCAAATTATTTGAAAAATGTTGTTTGTTGCTTTTTTTTTAATTTACAACAAAGTTACTATGTACTAGGACCAAAACATTTCCAATCTTGCTGAGATTAATTGTTTCCGAGAGTACCAAGCTGCATTACTGTCGTCTGCAACGGTACTTTCAACATAGGTGATCCTGTCGTTATTTTAGATTTAAATGCAGAAAACGGAGATCTCCAGCCAGTGATAATGGATGATGATGAGTTTGAAACATTGTTAAGTATGATAGATAAGGGGGCATTGACAGTGAGCAGTGTAAGCACTGCAGAAATGGAAAAGGAGCTGGCCGACTGTGGGTTACAACCCCTAACCCCAACCATAGGTGGTGGGCACGTCTATCAATTATTTTTTGAATAGATAAGACTAGAAAGGTGAGGAACTCAGCCCCTACCAGCGGCTAGCAAAATTAAGGTAATTTTGTTTGAAGTGTCACAGAAATTCCATCCTCTAAAATCCTTCCCACAGCGTAGTCGCGATCGAAAGTAGGGACTTCAATCTTTAAATAACACCCATTATATATCTTCAAAACAGTGCAGTTATTTCGTAAGCAGTTTCGAAGCTTGCCAAAATCACCGATTTGTGTTACCTCGGACACGATACGGAACATTTTTTCGAAACAAATTCTTCATTCGGTACACAGAATAGCGGACGACGTAACATTAATAAACCATGGTATACTCAAAGATAAGGTCAAAACAAACTTGCTTACTTGTTTTACGCACCACTAAATTTCTCCTGTCGTGTCCCTCGAGTATTTTCTCCGCAAGATTTCATATTCAGCCCTCCTTCGTCCACCATCTTGGAGAATTTTACAATATGTAACACGCAAGCTGATTTGTATATACCGAAAAAACATTGTGCACTTTTTTGCATAAACCGCTTCGCGGATTTATGCAAAGTGCACATTTTTTCTTAATCGAAGACTCGGTGTGCACCTCCTTGCGCCTTTGATTTCACATTACCGTTGGCAAAGCTAGTCTGATAAATCGTTGGTATAAATGTAGACAATTGGACGAGGTAAAAGAAATACAACTCCAATGCTTCTCTTAAAGATAGTTTTATTCCAGGCGAAGGGAACCTACAACATGTAATTACACTACATAGTCATTCACTCCGCACTCGTATTCCGGACTCATACCTATTCAATCCTCTCACCTATCTTACTCACTACATATACATAGATAAATGTGAATAGAAAACATGATGATGAATGCTTACCAGGGGCAACATGAAGCTTACTAGCTGCTTACATGTAAAATGGAGATCTGCTCTCATGCAGGGGTGCCGTCGGAATGTTTATGCTGGTCACCTAACCACGTGACATTACCTGCGTTAAGGCCCGGTCACAACTCGCCGTGCGTGTGTTCAGTCCGTACGTTTTTTTGGAGAGGCCACGGTCGCCACGTAGGGAGGGAGTGGCAAGAGCAGGGAGAGAGTACGTCAACGCACGTCACTCGCACGGTTGCGCAAGGTGTAAGTACGTGGCCCGCACGCCACGCCTGGTCGTGAGCGATTGCGTGCATCGTACGTTGCACACGTGGTAAGTGAGTTGTACGTGCTTACAACTTACTTGCTGACGGATACACGTACGAACACGCAATCACATGTTTTAAAATAGACAGCGCTAGAGATACATTATTTAAAAGTACAAAATAATGAATACTAATATTACCACCTTGGTAATATATAGAAAGTCTGAAAGATTTTAATCAAACTATATTTAAACAAAATACTCACTGCCACATACCCCCCTCTGATAATGAAATGACGTCCTCGTCAGTCTTTACTTACAACAAGGGACGTAACCGCATTTGCCATCTGTGGCGAAAGTTTTAAAAACTCCTCTGATTTTGTCAATCTCATCAGGTAACTTACCTTACGCTGCCAATCAGGTTCCTGAGTCGACATGATATAGTCGCCAGAAGTGAATCTTAGGGGTGGTTGTCTAATACGTTGGGACCTCCTAAGCTCTACATCTGGTGTCTGAGGTTGTTCGTCCTCAACGTCTTGAGATGGACCGTCATCCTCAACCTCACCATCCCAGTCAGTGTTATTCGGATAGTCATCCTCCTGAGCTGGAATACCAAGAACTAGTAAATCTAATTCTGGTGTGGAAACGTGGATATCCACTGACGAGGTATCACTCTGATCCTCTGGTTCCACTTCCGCATCCACTGTTGCTGCTGTTTTGTCTGGTTCCATAATTTTCCTCTTTCTGGGCATGGGCTTTGGTCGCTTTGGAACCTGTGTACTCCCAGAAGTTGGTGACAAATATCCTATTGGGAGTAGATGGTTCCGATGTAGGATACGTTTCCTTCCAGTCCCGTCTTCCCGTTAAATAACGAAAACTGGAATATCGATATTCGGCTGGCGTTCGACGATATACACATCAGTCTCCCAATGATCAGCAATTTTATGGCGTCCCTGGAATGCTAGTACTTTAACAAGTACTCGATCACCTGGCTCCAAAGTGGCACCACATGCTCTCAAGTCATAATCCTCCTTCTGTTTATCCTGGGCCTGACCAGCATTAGACGAAGCCAAATGATAGGCTTGCTGTAGGCGCTTTCGCAACTCTTCCACATAAGCATTGCTTGGAGGTGAAGAAGAATCCTCGTCTGAATGAGTAACACCAAAAGCAACATCCGCTGGTAATCTGGGTTGACGGCCAAACATCAGGAAATATGGTGAGTATCCGGTTGTATCGTGTCTTGTACAATTGTATGCATGGGTGAAAGGTCCAATAAAAGCTTTCCAATTGCTCTTTTCCTTAGGATCAAGAGTGCGGAGTATATCCATGAAAGTCCTGTTAAATCTCTCGCACATTCCGTTACCTTGAGGATGATATGGAGTCGTTCTCGACTTTTCTATTCCTAATAAAGAACGCAGTTCCCTGATTACCTCTCCTTCAAAATTCGCACCTTGATCAGAGTGGATTCGTTTTGGTATACCATAATGTACAAAGAAATTGTTGTAGAGGGCATCCGCAGTAGTATGAGCAGACATATTCCGTGTAGGTACAGCTTAGGCATATGTTGTGAAATGGTCGGTGATGACCAAAGGATACTGGAAAATTCCTTTCGATGGTTCTAGGGTGAGGAAATCAATGCACACAAGTTCCATCGGCTGCGAGGTCTCTTTCCTGACTAATGGAGCACGTGCCCTGGCCGGTGTCTTTGCTCGAGTACAGCGATCGCACAGCTTGACCCATTCATCAATGTCCTTGCGCATCACTGGCCAATATAATCTGTCTAGTATGCTTGATGTTGTCCGATAACGTCCTGGATGCCCAACACCATTGTGCATGGCCTGGAGTACCTTACGCCTCAGCCGTAATGGTAATACCAACTGTGGTCTTTCCTCATTCGTCTTTTTGTATACGACACCTCTCATTAATGTTAAGTTATCAAAGTTCTTGGAATACATCTTGAATTCGCTACTCTTTTTCATTAGTCTTAAAGGTCTCTGTCGATTCCTTACATAAGGTAATATGTCAGCTATAGCTTCATCTTCCTGCTGAAGTTTCTTCATCTGAGCAGGTGTATATCCACCTACATCCTGTCCCGTGTCCATGCCATCCAGTATGCTGGTAGATAAACACATGGTTTCCAGGTATGGTGATCCCTCAATCATTGCGCTACATACAGCATCCACACATTCTCTGGTGATATGTTGAATGTCTGTAGTATGATTGACTTCAAGGCCTGGGTATCTTGATAAAGCGTCCGCGTCAAGATTCGACTTTCCAGGTTTATAGCGGATATCAAAATTGAATGCTGCTAACGCAGAGATCCAACGATGCTTGTAGCATCAAGTTTAGCCTAGGAAAGAACATACGTTAATGGGTTATTATCCGTATAAACTGTAAAGCGATTTCCGTACAAGTAATCGTGGAACTTGTCTGTGATTGACCATTTCATAGCTAGAAGTTCTAGCTTATGAACTGGATAATTCCTTTCCGCTTTAGTAAGTCCACGACTGGCATAGGCAACAGGACGACATTCCCCTTCATGCTCTTGGTATAGAACAGCACCTAAACCCATTGCGCTGGCATCTGTATCGATTTCAAATGATTTAGTGTAGTCAGCAAACCCGAGAACAGATGGTGATGATAAAGCATCCTTCAAGTCTTTGAATGACCTTCTTTCTTCAGCACCCCACTTCTATTGATCTTTGTCCACCTTCTTAGACTTCTGCTTCTCCTGGGTAGATGGGAGCAAATTAGTAAGTGGGCGCGCAATCTGAGCAAAGTTTTGTACGAACTTGCGATAACATCCCGCAAATCCTAGACATTTTCTGACATCCTCAGGCGTTGATGGTTCTGGCCAATCTCTGATCTTTGCTACCTTATCTGGATCTGCTTCCACACCTGCCTCAGAAACAATGTGTCCAACGTACTTCACTCGGTTTCTGAAGAAACAACATTTATTTGGGGAAATCTTCAGGTTACATTCTCTGTTGGAATACCTGATCCAGTCGACGAAGATGTTCCTCGTAAGTATCGGAAAATATGATGTGGTCATCAAGATATATGAGGCATATCTTCAAGTGCAAATCTCCGAGACATTCCTCCATTAGCCGTTGGTAAGTGGCTGGGGCGTTTGACAACCCGATTGGCATCCGATTGAATTAAAAAAAAACTAGTGGTCCAACAGTGAATGCAGTTCTCTCTTTGTGTTCCTCATCAATCTCCACCTAGTGATAGCCGCTTTTCATATCCAGCACAGTGAAGAACTTATTGCCACCCAAACAATCCAATTTTTTTCTCTATCCTTGGTAAGGCATAGGAGTCTTTCACAGTACGATTATTGAGCTGTCGATAGTCAACGCACATCCTCAAATTCCCATCCTTCTTCCTCACAAGGGCCACATTAGATGACCATGGAAAGTGTGATTTCCTTATAATTCCTCCCGAAAGAAGTTGTTGAAGGTGTCCACGAACCTCATCTAACATGGAAGGTGGGATTCTCCTGTGTCGCTGCTTAAAAGGAGCGCCGTTGTCCAGCTCAATCCGATGGCCGATATCCTCATCGTGTTTTGAAAACATATCTTCATACTTACGTATAAGTTCTATTCCCTAACTAAGCTGATATGGTGATAATGGCATGTCCTTGGATGAAGTGAAGTCTAGGACATCATATATACTTGGACTCTTTCCCTGTATATCAATGGAAGGTGGTAGTTGCTCCATAATAACTGGTTGAAGCTCACAAATCACAGCTTTCGGATGAATTGTCAAAGTCCTACTTGTGACATTAGATAGCTGTACAGTCACCGATTTGTTGTTACCATCATATTCCATAATTCCAGGTGTCAGAGTCAACAACGATGAAATAGTAGCCAACTTGGAAGGTTGCAGCATGGCACATGTCTGATGGTAATTAATTCCCTTGTCCACATACACCTTTACATAACTGTTTGGCTTCATTACTATACTGTTGGTTTCCGCACATCGAACAAGTCCAAGTCTATTTTCATTCCTTGCCAACTCGCGTTCCCGTATGGATAAGCATCTAAATGCGAGGTACCAAGGTGCATGTAGGTCCGCTTGCTGTAGAAATCTTGCTTCATGTTCCTCACTGCAGGCATGCATCAAGGGAAAAAGTACATTAGTACCAAGTAGCAACGGAACTGACGAATTGTAATTGCTATCTGGAACAACTAACAGTAAACAAGATTGTGACATTCCACCAAGTCCAGGAACAGCTATATCGACCTCAATATATCATGAGTACTGAAGAAGGTTTCCATCTGCGCATTCTACATTAAGGAAATCTGTTACAGGCAACAATTGGCAAAAATTAGATAAAGAACTTCTATAATATTGTTCAGAAACAGTAGAGACAGTAGATCCTGTATCTAACAAAGCCCTGAATTTTGTTCCTTGCAATAAACACCTGTGTTTCACTCGGGGAACCAACCAACTCTCCAGGTACGTGTTTCCTGTCTGGTTGTATAGCATGGTTTATGGCTCTCCTCTCCAAGCCTAAGAACCGTCATTCTTCATAGGCTTGTCACCGTTTAAATGGTCAAGTCGTACACGACATCCAAGTCTAATATGTCCTCTCTGGCCACATCGCCAACACAGGGGTCCATCACTCCATGATTCTGATGTCTTCCACCTGCTGCTTGAATGGTTTTGTAACTCCAGATTTTGAGTATTGCTTCTCATTACTTATCATCTTGGCCATGTCTGTTGTCAGCTGCTTAATCATTGCCTTCATTTCTGTTAAGTCATCTTTCGTTACAGCACTCGCCATGTGTGCAGGACTAGGCTTTATCTTGGAATCATCTGCGCTGGGGCTAACTCGTCTCTCCTCCTTCCTTTTGTTAAGATCCTGCTCAACCTGTCGGACAGCAATCATCAGGTCGTCAAAGTCATCGATGGCATCATATTTATGGCCGGTGATATCCTTCAGATCTCGTCTTAATCCAGTCCAGAACATGGTACGCAGCATGTCTCCTGTGTCAGTATAGGTTACCTCCCTTCTACTCACAGCCTTGTTCAAGATATCCTCCAATCGACACCTCCATGAAGAAGCATCCTCGTTATCCTGCTGTCGAGCACTATACAATCGTGCTAAAAGTGCTTCATCCTTTTCCACAGTGCCAAATATGCTGTCCATCTTGGTGAGAATTTTCTTCACAGGGGCTGTTGGTCCAAGGTGCATTACAACTGTTCCAGCTTTACCCTTCACAGATCGACGAAGTGCCCGAGCCACCACATCCTCATCCTTGGATACTAGCAAGGATTCCACCTCGTATTTCCATAAGCCATATGGTGTGTCCTTTTCCTCACCGGAGAAAATAGAAATCCTTACAGGTTGATTGACAGTAATTGTAGGGGTAGGTAAAGCAAAAGTAGCATCATCTTCCTGTTTGACATCCTTAGCACCTTCCTTTGACTTAATCCAGGACCGTAGTTCCTCGGATTTAAGTTGCCCTTCCTCGGCTTTGTAACCCATAGCTACAAGAGTAGCTGTAATCACCTTCATATCCTTTTCCGAGAATGATCCCTCCATAGCCATGATGGATCAATACAAATTAAACTAAATTTACAAAAGTCAAGTGATATGCAATCTAAAAAAACCTTTCTGAAAATCAAAACAAATTCAAACACATGAAAACCCAACTTACCAGTACATGTGTACCAAAATGGACATCAATATTTACCATACCAGACCCAACTTACCAGTACATGTGCACCAAAATGGACATCAATATTTACCATACCAGATGACTATACCTACCTGTATGATCCTCAAATATCCAGCCTGTTCCAATTTGGTTTCCACAACAATCACAAGTTGAAGTAATCGAAGATTAAACAACAACCATATAAATAAGCAGTACTAGTAAAGAAAATCAACACAAAACACATAACGTATAAGTGCAACATGTAACACAAATATATAAATGTCACAGAAATCAGCTATTGTCAAAGAAATTATATATAAACGTTGCAGAAATCAGTTATTGTCAAAGTCAAGTCAACAGCCTTGGAGTCAAAGTGACAGCACAAGTGAAATGTGGACAATATATTCAATACTTAAAAAAAATAACCTATATATAGATACAAATAATGTATCAAGACAATATCACGGCAATATCAAAAGAGAGAAAAAAAATGGGCAAAAACAAAATCAAAAATATGAAATTTGAGAGAAAAAATAAACAATAACTTGAATTAATGAATTATATTAATGAGAAAAAAATAATTGTTTGGGTCTATGGATCCAACTATACTCAAACAAAGTCTACAATATCAAGAGTCTAAACACACACATTCCTAACTAATGTAAAGAAACATATGATCGACCTAGTTGACAAATGAAATGCTGTATAAAAATAACACAGTACAACAAACCTGAAAATAGATTACATGAAATAACAATGTTTAAGCAAAAGTAGAAAAATTAAATAAATAAAGTTCACGAGCTGCTTAAGTTCCAAAATGTTATCGGCGAAGACGCTCCGACAACTACAGTCAAAACTGGTACTGTTCACTCAGGTGTGAATCGCTGGGTTTCACTGGTTTACCTGTGCTGTATAAGTACGGCTCCAACACACGCGATGTAAACACAGTACACAACACAACTTTCTTATGATAATAAACACAAATGTATATCAAATGAAATTGTCTATTCCAAACACGATCTTCTTGTAAACATCAACTGTTACTAGATAAACAATATATTTACCGGCAGACAAGTCCTTCCATTGGGAATAGAATATTCCACCGTTTGATTAAGCATGCAAGTATACCGGAAGTGCGAAATTCCAACCTCAAAGGTGAAGGTCATCAGTTTGATGCTCCAAATCGAGGCTCCCACGGCACAGACATTAGGCGGGAACATTCCGTCTCAAAATATTCAAATGCAGTCAAAAATCTACTTGGGCGCCAAACTGTAGCCGGGTCAATGCAACTCTACATTGGTTCAGGACAGAATATCCAATACTGTGATTCCATTTTAGTTGTTTATTTGATATCACAAAGAAGACTCCTACAATAATACAAATGCAATATAATATGACTCAGGCATGGCCTGGAGAGAGCGCAGCCCGTACTTTTGTTTCGATAGTATACTATAATTTTTGAATCAGAACATTACCCATTTTAATACATACACAATTAACCTGTAATTGTTTGTTTTTTTATAATATACTTGAATCTGTTGCTGGGCAAATCATTCATTTTCAAAACAGGCATTGCCTGAAACGAGAGAAGCGTCTAAATGCTGTGTTTTTCAATTTTATTTTCTAAATAACATTGTTTAAAATATTATCTATTTATTCGTTTCATAGCGATAAATGTCAAATTAGTAATAAGTCAAGAAAAGCATTCGAAGGAATTATACAGTTCAAGAGAATACACAAATGCATTTGGTACGGTTGCATTTAATTGCCCCATATATGGCCTCAGCGTAATGTTGCGGACAGAATGAGGCCCAGTAGAGGGACTTCATATTTGAAGATGTATTGTTAATCAAATGTAACTGTTATTATCTGTTATTATAAAAGTTAAGTATATTGGTGATTAAATTCCAATTTTATTTTCCGACATGATATACTTTGTCTTATCCCTCTAAATCGTGTGAAAAGAGAATCATGATAGCCCAAACATATCCGGATTTCCGTCTGGTTTGGTAGTTACTATATACTTCCGGTTTGGGTGGAGAGAAGAAAAGACTGAAAATTTGAATGAAGCTTCAGTTTCTATAAATTTTAATGTCATGAATTTACATAACCACAGAAAAAAAAATATCAAATAAAGTGATATTTTTGAGAATGTGTAGATCCCCGTAACGGTTACAATTAACATTACGACTCTATGATAAATATATCATTCTGCTTCATGATAAATTACACAATTTATCCATTAAGTTAACATACATTAATTTCAATAGTCCCATAATTTACATAACGTATAGATTAACAAATAACTACCCTATCAATCCGACAGGGGTCTTAATGATAATACTAACAATGGCTTGTCGTCTATATATTCAACTCATCTGTATGGGAGAAAAAAAGAACATCTTAATTAAGTAAATACTTCATAAAATAGGCTTAGTAAATTCCATTGGTTCTCATCATAAAAAGTATGACGAACCACACCCAAAATATGTCTAATAAAGGAAAGATAATTTAGCCTCATCTAATTGAAATATATATAATTCCATAAAGGTTATTGATAGCATAACTTAAAATGGTTTATAATTCTTATTACTTACTTTATGATATTGCTGCACTATTCAATTCATAGTCTGTAGGTATATGTCGTCTACATGTATATAGGTTGTACAAGAGCGTGTTACATGTACGTCAGGTACTCTTCATGTCAAGTGCAGGAATGCCAGTAAAACTCACGGGTACACGTACGAACACGCAATCACGTGACAAGACATGACAATACAATACAGGTGAAAAATACTCAGGTGGACATGTGAACTGCACAAACAGGTTTGACAAGTACATGTATTAAAATAGATAGCGCTAGAGATACATTATTTAAAAGTACAACATAATGAATACTAATATTACCACTTTGGTAATATATAGAAAGTCTGAAAGATTTTAATCAAACTATATTTAAACAAAATACTCACTGCCACACTACCGTTCCTCAACTAGGCTACCGTGCCTTCACTAGACTACCGTGCCTTCACTAGACTACCGTGCCTCCACTAGACTACTATACTACCACTAGACTACCGTCCTACCACTAGACTACCGTCCTACCACTCAACTACCTTCCTACCACTAGACTACCGTGCCTCCACTAGAATACCATCCTAGCACTAGACTACCGTCCTGCCACTAGACTACCGTGCCTCCATTAGACTACTATCCTACCACTAGACTACCGTCTTACCACTAGACTACCGTCCTACTACTAGATTACCATCCTACCACTAAACTACCGTCCTACCACTAGACTACCGTGCCTCTACTAGACTACCATCCTACCATTAGACTACCGTCTTACCACTAGACTACCGTCCTACTACTAGACTACCATCCTACCACTAAACTACCGTCTTACCACTAGACTACCGTACCTCCACTAGACTACCGTGCCTCCACTAGACTACCATCCTACCACTAGACTACCGTCCTACCATTCGACTACCGTGTTTCCACTAGACTACCGTCCTACCACTAGACTACCGTGCCTCCACTAGATTACCGTCCTACCACTAGACTACCGTGCCTCACCTAGACTACCGTCCTACCACTAGACTACCGTGTCTCCACTAGATTACCGTCATACCACTAGACTACCGTCCTACCACTACACTACCGTCCTACCACTAGACTATCGTGCCTCCACTAGACTACCGTCCTACTTCTAGCCTACCGTGCCTCCACTAGACTACCGTCCTACCTCTAGACTACCGTGCCTCCATTAGATTACCGTCCTACCACTAGACTACCATCCTACTACTAGACTATCATGCCTCCACTAGACTACCGTCCTACCTCTAGACTACCGTGCCTCCATTAGATTACCGTCCTACCATTAGACTTTCATTCTACTACTAGACTATCATGCTTCCACTAGACTACCATGCCTCCACTAGACTACCATTCTAACACTAGACTACCGTCCTACCACTAGACTACCGTGCCTCCACTAGACTCCCGTCCTACCTCTAGACTACCGTGCCTCCATTAGATTACCGTCCTACCACTAGACTACCGTGTCTCCACTAGACTACCATCCTACTACTAGACTATCATGCCTCCACTAGGCTACTGTCCTACCACTAGACTACCGTCCTACCACTAGACTAATGTGCCTCCACTAGACTACCGTCCTACCACAAGACTACCGTCCTACCACTAGACTACCGTGCCTCCACTAGACTACCTTGCCTCCCCTAGACTACCGTCCTACCTCTAGCCTACCGTCCTACCACTAGCCTACCGTGCCTCCACTAGACTACTGTGGCTCCACTAAACTACCGTCCTACCACTAGACTACCGTGTCTCCACTAAACTACCGTCCTACCACTAGACTACCGTGCCTCCACTAGACTACCGTCCTACCACTAGACTACCGTGTCTCCATTAGACTACCGTGCCTCCACTAGACTCCCGTCCCTCCACTTGACTACCGTGCCTCCACTAGACTCCCGTGCCTCCACTAGACTACCGTGCCTCCACTAGACTACTGTGGCTCCACTAAACTCCCGTCCTACCACTAGACTCCCGTGTCTCCACTAAACTACCGTCCTACCCCTAGACTACCGTGCCTCCACTAGACTACCATCCTACCACTAGACTACCGTTCTACCTCTAGCCTACTGGGCCTCCACTAGACTACCGTGGCTCCACTAGACTACCGTCCTACCACTAGACTATCGTGCCTCCACTAGACTACCTTGCCTCCCCTAGACTACCGTCCTTCCTCTAGCCTACCGTCCTACCACTAACCTACCGTGCCTCCACTAGACTACTGTGGCTCCACTAAACTACCGTCCTACCACTAGAGTACCGTGTCTCCACTAGACTAGCGTCCTACCACTAGACTACATCCTTCCACTAGACTACCGTCCTACCACTAGACTATCGTGCCTCAACTAGACTACCGTCCTACCACTAGACTACCGTGCCTCAACTAGACTACTGTGCCTCCACTCGACTACCGTCCGATCACTAGACACTAGACTACCGTGCCTGCAATAGGCTACCGTACCTTCACTAGACATCCGTCATACCACTAGACTTCCGTGCCTTCACTAGACTACCGTGCCTCTACTAGACTACCGTCCAACCTCTAGACTACCGTGACTTCACTAGCCTACCGTCCTACCACTAGACTACCGTCCTACCACTAGACTACCGTGACTTCACTAGACTACCATCCTACCACTAGACTACCGTCCTACCACTAGACTACCGTGACTTCACTAGCCTACCGTCCTACCACTAGACTACCGCCCTACCACTAGACTACCGTCCAACCACTAGACTACCGTGACTTCAATAGCCTACCATCCTACCACTAGACTACCGTCCTACCACAAGACTACCGTGTCTCCACTAGATTACCGTCATACCACTAGACTACCGTCCTACCACTAGACTCCCGTCCTACCACTAGACTACCGTCCTACAACTACCTACCTCTAGACTACCGTGCCTCCATTAGATTACCGTCCTACCACTAGACTACCGTCCTACTACAAGACTCCCGTCCTACCACTAGACTACCGTGTCTCCACTAGATTACCGTCATACCACTAGACTACCACTAGACTACCGTGTCTCCACTAGATTACCCTACCTCTAGACTACCGTGCCTCCATTAGATTACCGTCCTACCACTAGACTACCGTCCTACTACTAGACTATCATGCCTCCACTAGACTACCGTCCTACCTCTAGCCTACCGTGCTTCCACTAGACTACCGTCCTACCCCTAGACTACCGTCCTACCACTAGACTACCACCCTACCACTAGACTACCGTCCTACCACAAGACTACCGTGCCTCCACTAGACTACCGTCCTACTTCTACCTCCACTAGATTACCGTCCTACCTCTAGACTACCGTGCCTCCACTAGACTACCGTGCCTCCATTAGACTACCGTCCTACCACTAGACTACCGTCCAACCACTAGACTACCGTGACTTCAATAGCCTACCATCCTACCACTAGACTACTGTCCTACCACTAGACTACCGTGTCTCCACTAGACTACCTCTAGACTACCGTGCCTCCATTAGATTACCGTCCTACCACTAGACTACCGTCCTACTACAAGACTCCCGTCCTACCACTAGACTACCGTGTCTCCACTAGATTACCCTACCTCTAGACTACCGTGCCTCCATTAGATTACCGTCCTACCACTAGACTACCGTCCTACTACAAGACTACCGTCCTACCACTAGACTACCGTGTCTCCACTAGACAACCGTATTACCACTAGACTACCGTCTTACTACTAGACTACCGTCCTACCACTAGACTACCGTGACTTCACTAGACTACCGTCCTACCACTAGACTACCGTGATTTCACTAGCCTACCAACCTACCACTAGACTACCGTCCTACCACTAGACTACCGAGACTTCACTAGACTACCGTGCCTCCACTAGACTACCGTCCTACCTCTAGACTACCGTGCCTCCATTAGATTACCGTCCTACCACTAGACTACCGTCCAACCACTAGACTACCGTGACTTCAATAGCCTACCATCCTACCACTAGACTACCGTCCTACTACAAGACTCCCGTCCTACCACTAGACTACCGAGACTTCACTAGACTACCGTGCCTCCACTAGACTACCGTGTCTCCACTAGACTACCGTCTTACCACTAGACTACCGTCTTACTACTAGACTCCCGTCCTCCCACTAGACTACCGTGATTTCACTAGCCTCCCAACCTACCACTAGACTACCGTCCTACCACAAGACTACCGTCCTACCACTAGACTACCGTCCTACCACTAGACTACAGTGACTTCACTAGCCTACCGTCCTACCACTAGACAACCGTCCTACCACTAGACTACCGTGCCTCCACTAGACTATCGTACCTCTACTAGATTACTGTCATACCAATAGACTACCGTCCTACCACTAGACTACCGTGCCTCCACAAGACTACCATCCTACCACTAGACTACCGTCCTACCACTAGACTACCGTGTCTCCATTAGACTACCGTGCCTCCACTAGACTACCGTACCTCCACTTGACTACCGTGCCTCCACTAGACTACCGTGCCTCCACTAAACTACCGTGTCTCCACTAGACTACCGTGCCTCCACTAGACTACCGTGCCTCTACTAGACTACCGTGTCTCCACTAGACTACCGTCTTACCACTAGATTACCGTCCTACTACTAGACTACCATCCTACTACTAGACTACCGTCCTCCCACTAGACTACCGTGTCTCCACTAAACTACCGTCTTACCACTAGATTACCGTCCTTCTACTAGACTACCATCCTACTACTAGATTACCGTCCTACCACTAGACTACCGTGTCTCCACTAGACTACCGTACCTCCACTAGACTACCGTGCCTCCACTAGACTACCGTGCCTCCACTAGACTACCGTCCTACCACTAGACTACCATCCTACTACTAGACTACCGTGCCTCCACTAGACTATCGTGCCTTCACTAGACTACCGTGTCTCCACTAGACTACCATCATACCACTAGACTACCGTCCTACTACTAGACTACCATCCTACTACTAGACTACAGTGCCTTACATATGCTTTATGCCTCAAAGGTAGTTGATATGAAGCTTTAACTTGCATCCTCGATATCCAGGGGTTACTATCAGACTAGATTTATGAAGATATTTGTTTCCTTTCTGTTCTTGCTGTGAGACACTTATTCAGTCTGACCTCCTTAAAATAAAAGCAAGGCGATCTTTAGATTTTCCTTCCCAAAGTGTTTATTTACATAATAAAATATTTTATTAACAAACAAACTCAATACTTACTATATACAATATACAGTAAAAATTATCAATTCTTTCTTGCACTTCATAATTTACTGTTAACTATTTTCTTTTTAATATATAGTAATTAACTTTTACTCATAACTATTCCTTATACAACATAAAACATTCTTTTTCTATATTATCGCTTTTATATTTACAATTAAGAGGTGTATTATATAATATAGTTCTTACCTTAAAATAAAAGCAAGGCGATCTTTAGATTTTCATTCCCAAAGTGATTGTTTGGGAGAGATCGAGCTTTTTTTATACTCAGCACCATAGTGATGGTCAATTGTCTAACTGCTTGACCAACAAATGCAGAATTTCACATCATGTGATCCTGGTCACCAAGGGTCGGTTCGGTACCCTTGTTTTGGTGATAGGCCCGGGATAATAATTAACTGACCATGTCACTATGTTCTTGTTTAACCGTGTTATGTAAGAACAAGTTGAACGTGACTGTTTACATATACATACATATATCAAAGTACAAAGTCCGAAAGTTCTGGACATCATGACCTTAGTGTTAGGCTGACTTTACAAGTACTAGTCGGCTTCATTATGTACTTTCCTTAATTCTTGACAATCGTTTTTCTAATGAGTGCCTTTTTAATCTTTCAATTAAGCCGAGACCTGGAGTATCATCTGTTTGAATCCTACAACCATTGGCATTGGATTTTGTTTGATAATTCCATATACTGTATCGATAGCATGTTCGCTAAACTTGATTTACACAATAACTAGATATCTTGATATACATAAATTCTTCATATTTTTTTTACTACACAGTAATCTCAATAATAATATAAAATCAATCGTAATATTACTCTCAATTTCGCTCTCTACACCCCTCATCCTCGATATCCAGGGTTATGCTCACTTTCGCTCTTTACACCCCTGGAATATGTCAAAGCTATTTGATCGGTGTCAGGTAAAACATTATGACCAATCACTAGGCTGATGCTTGTTCTTTGAAGATTAAAGAGGAGCGACACCCTACTTCAAAGCCAGAAAGTTTTACCTTTACGCCACCGCGAGATTCTTTTGATGTACATCGACGGAACAAACTAGTCTTCTCCTCTCGTTAACAAGGTGCTGCACACTTAGCCTTCGATTTTGCTATGACAGATTCCAGGGTTGCAGAGAGCGAAAATGAGCGTAACCCCTGGATATCAAGGATGCGTACCAAGAGGTTAACTATATCATTACCAATAGCAATACCAATTATAAAAAAAAATGCAGTGTCGAACTTTTATGTTGAAAACTCTACACACTCGAATGTAGCAATACAAAAATTATACAAAACACATTATCAACTTGAATGGAAATTTACGAGCCGCAAAGCTTACAGGCTGTTAGAAAAACTTGACATTGTAGTAACTCTAAGCCGGAAAAAGTCCGCTGCTTATTCTTTGAAGAAGGGAGACTGCTCCAAATAAAAAAACACTGAGTCGAACTCTTCTTAACGATTGCAACTGCCACGATGGTACCCTTAACCTTAACGATTACAACTGACACGGTGGTACCCTTAACCTAAACGAATACAACTGACACGGTGGTACCCTTAACCTTAACGATTACAACTGACAAGGTGGTACCCTTAACCTTAACGAATACAACTGACACGGTGGTACCAATAACCTTAACGATTACAAATGACACGATGGTACCCTTAACCTTAACGATTACAACTGACACGGTGGTACCCTTATAACCTTAACGATTACAACTGATACGGTGGTACCCTTAACCTTAACGATTACACCTGACACGGTGGTACCCTTAACCTTAACGACTACAACTGACACAGTGGTACCCTTAACCTTATATCGATTACACCTGACACGGTGATACCCTAAACCTTAATGATTACAACTGACACGGCGGTACCCTTAACCTTAATGATTACAACTGACACAGTGGTACCCTTAACCTTAACGATTACAACTGACACAGTGGTAGCCTTAACCTTAACGATTGCAACTGCCACGATGGTACCCTTAACCTTAGCGATTACAACTGAAACGGTGGGACCCTTAACCTTATATCGATTACACCTGACACGTGGTACCCTTAAATTTAACGATAACAACTGACACGGTGGTACCCTTAACCTTAACGATTACAACTGAAACGGTGGTACCCTTAACCTTAACGGTTACAACTGACACGGTGGTACCCTTAACCTTAACGATTACAACTGACACGGTGGTACCCTTAACCTTAACGATTACAACTGACACGTGGTACCCTTAAATTAAACGATAACAACTGACACGGTGGTACCCTTAACCTTAACAATTACACCTGACACGGTGGTACCCTTAAACTTAACGATTACAACTGACACGATGGTACCCTTAACCTTAACGATTACAACTGACACGGTGGAACCCTTAACCTTAACGATTACAACTGACACGTGGGACCCTTAAATTAAACGATAACAACTGACACGGGGGTACCCTTAACCTTAACAATTACACCTGACACGGTGGTACCCTTCAACTTAACGATTACAACTGACACGATGGTACCCGTAACCTTAACGATTACAACTGACACGGTGGAACCCTTCACCTTAACGATTACAACTGACACGGTGGTTCCCTTAACCTTAACGATTACAACTGACACGTGGTACCCTTAAATCAAACGATAACAACTGACACGGTGGTACCCTTAACCTTAACGACTACAACTGACACAGTGGTACCCTTAACCTTAACGATTACAACTGACACGGTAGCAACCTTAACCTTAACGATTACAACTGACACGGTGGTACCCTTAACCTTAACGATTACAACTGACACGTAGGTACCCTTAACCTTAACGATGACAACTGACACAGTGGTACCCTTATCATTAACGATTACAACTGACACAGTGGTACCCTTAACCATAACGATAACAACTGACACAGTGGAACCCTTAATAAACGATTACACCTGACACGGTGGTACCCTTAACCTTAACGATTACAACTCACACAGTGGTAACCTTATCATTAACGATTACAACTGACACGGTGGTACCCTTAACCTTAACGATTACAACTGACACGGTGGTACCCTTAACCTAACCGATTACAACTGACACGATGGTACCCTTAACCTTAACGATTACAACTGACACGGTGGTACACTTAACCTTAACTATTACACCTGACACGGTGGTACCCTTAACCTTAACGATTACAACTGACACAGTGGTACCCTTATCCTTAACGATTACAACTGATACGGTGGTACCCTTAACCTTAACGATTACAACTGACACAGTGGTACCCTTAACATTAACGATTACAACTGACACGGTGGTACCCTTAGCCTAACCGATTACAACTGACACGATGGAACCCTTAACCTTAACGATTACAACTGACACAGTGGTACCCTTATCATTAACGATTACAACTAACGCCTTAACCATAACGATTACAGCTGACACAGTGGTACCCTTAACCTTAACGATTACAACTGACACGGTGGTACCCTTAACCTTCACAATTACAACCGACACGCTGGTACCCTTAACCTTAACGATTACAACTGACGCGGTGATACCCTTATCATTAACGATTACAACTGACGCCTTAACCATAACGATTACAACTGACACAGTGGTACCCTTAACATTAACGATTACAACTGACACGGTGGTACCCTTAACCTTCACAATTACAACCGACACGCTGGTACCCTTAACCTTAACGATTACAACTGACGCGGTGGTACCCTTATCATTAACGATTACAACTGACGCCTTAACCATAACGATTACAGCTGACACAGTGGTACCCTTAACCTTAACGATTACAACTGACACGGTGTTACCCTTAACCTTAACGATTACAACTGACACGGTGTTTCCCTTAACCTTAACGATTACAACTGACACGGTGTTACCCTTAACCTTAACGATTACAACTGACACGGTGTTACCCTTAACCTTAACGATTACAACTGACACGGTGTTTCCCTTAACCTTAACGATTACAACTGACACGGTGGGACCCTTAACCTTCACAATTACAACCGACACGGTGGTACCCTTAACCTTAACGATTACAACTGACGCGGTGGTACCCTTAACAACCTCCTTTTTTTTTTATTCAACTTTTTTCCATAATCACATTTTACTACAGTTACATGCACATTACAATTGTTTCATATAACTATTTTCAGTCTGTAACTATATACCCATCAGAATCGTATATATATATATATATATATATATGTGTGTGTGTGTTTAACTGTTTACTCATGCATGTACAAAGTTTATATTAATTTAGATTATATTTCCATCGGATATTTCACGTTTTTTAAAGACAAGTACAGAGTACCATGACATCTGTAAGTAAGACAGATCATTTCTATTTTGAATACATTTGGATGTGAAGATATCGACAGGAATATATGGCTCTAAAGACTTTACCCAAAATATATTAACAATGTCAGCTCAGTTAAGTAAGTAAATGATTGATAAAAATCCATTTGCATTTATTTTTTTCTTGCTTTTTGTTGTTATAGGCATACAGACCCATATCTTCTATTTTATTATAAAACTGAAGGTATGTTTTCCCTTCCAGAATGGTAGGAGCTGTGTTTTTTAACTTACATGAATAAATAGTGTATCTCATAATGAGCAATACAAAATTAATCTCGTCTCCATGTTCTTTTTCTATTACACCAAAAGTAAAAGTTGTTGGGTGTCTGGGCAAGGTAATTTGGTACTTATTTTCTAGCGTATCTATCAGCCATAACCAAAATGTTTTTATTATACTGCTTTCCCAAAAAAGATGTATAATAGTTTCTCTCTCATTTGTACAAAATGTGCATCTTTCAGTTTCAGCTAATTTTCATCTCATTAATTTTGTGTTGGTGTAGATGATCCTGTGTATGATTTTATACTGAAAGTTAATAAGTTTTGTGTCATCAGTTATGTCCCTTGGAATCGAGTTAAAATATTCCCAAGATTCTTCACTAATATTACTATGGAGATCTTCATGCCATTTTCTTTGACTATTCACCGGTTTTTCAGAGATGGTTTGGATAAGAATATGATAGAAATAATTAGTAACTTTATCATGTGTATTAAGATAGATTATTGATTTATAAGTTATATAAGGTATGTCACCATTTATATTCTGCAAAATGTCTTTCCAATTTCTTGGTATGGCATTAATAACTCCATAGTAATCTATAAAATTTACATTTATATTATACTTTTGAGAAAAAATATCACAAGACATGAATTGATTATTTTCTTATAAATCAGAAATAAAAAATACATCTTTTTTACACCAGTTTTCATAAAGAATGCAATTATTGCCTCTTTTAATTAAATAATTATACCAAATTGGTTGCGAGACCACCTTCTCTGGGGTTGTGGGGGACACATTTTCTTGCATAGAGGCCCAAGCCGTAAACACTTCCATCCAAAAGGTATTAATTTTTTTGGCTAATAACGTTAATCCGTCTTTTGTCATTTTGAAAATTTTGTCGCCTCCAAAACACTCTAGTTTGTCTAATAATAGTGTTTTCCATGCTGCCTGATTTGAGGGGGTTAATATTTTTTTAATCCAAGACATCTTGAGTGCATGACAAAAAGTTAAAACATGTGGGAGACGTAGTCCCCCATTATGATAATCACTATACATTACATTTCTCTTGATTTTGTCAGGCTTTCCATCCCACAAAAAATTGAAAAAACATTTTTGCAATTCTATTATGATATATGAAGGTGGGTCTGGAAGAACAGTTAATGTCTGGATGAGGATAGGTAATGCTAGAGTTCGTATAACAGTTACTCTTCCTATGTATGAGAGATTTCGGAAAGACCAATTTTTCAATAAATTTTTGACTGATTTTAATTTTTCATTGTAATTGTCTTCAAATATATTTGGTTTTTGAAAATTGTATTTTATTCCCAAAAGTTCAAAAATTCCCTGGTGATTCCATAATAAATTTCTTTAAGGTAGAAGTTCCAACCCACAACCCCGTCTCGCCCCAATCCAAACTGCTTTTTCAACATTTATTTTGAGACCTGATGCTTTCGCAAAATTGTCCAAAATGTCTAAAGTTGTTGCAAGGGAAACTGGATCATCAGATAATGTGAAAGATGTGTCATCTGCAAATTGGTTAATTAAATATTCTGAATTATTGATAGTAATGCCATTTATATTTGGGTTAAATTTTAGAGCTGAACTAAGTAGTTCTACACATAAAATGAATATATAGGGACTTACAGGGTCCCCCTGTCGTACTCCACGTTGTACATCAAAAAAATCAGAACAGTGTCCATTATTTATAATACAACATGAACTATTTTTGTTAAGAGATTTAATCCATTGGATAATGGATGGCCCGAAACCATAAAATTGTAGAGAGTCGAAAATAAAATTAAATTCCAAAGAGTCGAAGGCTTTTTCAAAGTCAATCAATAAAAGAAGGCCTGGAATTTTATTTTTTTCTGTTTTTTCTATTAAATCAGCAATTAATCTAGTACATTCCCCAATATATCTTCCTTTTAAAAACCCTTTCTGTGTATCACTAATGAGGATGTCTAACACTTTCTTTAGTCTGTTTGAAATAACGGATGAAGCAATTTTATAATCCACATTTAAAAACGTTATAGGTCTCCAGTTCTTCATATATACTTTAGATTTACCTTCTTTAGGGATACAAGTTATCATACCACGTCGTTGCGAAATTGAGAATTAACCATCTAGATGTGCTTGATTTAGTGAGCGAATTAAAAAAATATGTATATCTGCCCAGAAGAATTTGTAGAATTCAACAGTGTATCCATCAATACCAGGTGATTTATCATTTTTCATATTTTTTACTGAGAAAAGACACTCCCGGTACTCTAATATACCTTCTAATTGATCACTTTGTGCAGCTGATAATTTGCTTATGAAAGGATTTGAATCATCGAAAAAATTGTGTTGATTATTTTCTGTTTTTTTTTTTTATATAAATTTTCATAATAAAGTTTCTGTTCTGCCATTATATCCTTAAGATCAGTAAGTTCCTGTCCATTTTCTTTAATAAGTTTGGGGATGAGTTTTTCCTGAAAATGTCTTTTCTCTAGATTGCAAAAATATTTAGTACTTTTTTCCCCTTCTACTTTCCATCTTGATTTCGCTCTTAAAATAATACCCTTAATTTTTCTCTCCCTAAGTAATTTTAATTCATTCTCGAATTCCTCAATAATATCTAATTGTCTGTTTTCTGCTTTTTGTAGTGTTTCTATTTTGGACTCTAACTGTTTTTCTTCTAGGCCCCTTTCCCCTTTTTTTTTTGGCCGAGTAAGCAATAGTCTTTCCCCTTATTGTGAATTTGATGGTTTCCCATAACAAGTTATTGCTAATCGTAAATGTTAATAAGTCCCTATTTTCTACTTCAGGATTTTCTGCATATTGATTAAGTACTACATTTATACATTCTTTTACTAAATTTACATAATCTGGATCTCTCAATAAACTATTGTTAAATTTCCATGTTCCTTTACCCCTATTTTGTTTTATGAATTCGAGTTCTATTGATATTGGACAATGATCTGACCTATAGCTTATCTCAATGTCACTCTTAACAACAGTAGAAACCAAATCTGAAGACACTAGAAAATAGTCTAATCTTGCCTGTTTCCTGTTTGGTCCATGCCAAGTAAAGAAGTTTACATCTGGGTTTTGCTCTCGCCATATATCTATGAGATCAAAAGTATCTATAATATCTATAATTTTACCCTGATTTACTATATTGTTTCTATTTATGTAGTTTTTCGTATCCTTAACATAGTTTTGTGGTGCATTCCAGTCACCACCTATGATGATAGATGTATTCTCACATAATTCAAGATGATGCGAAAGTTGATGATAAAAATTAACATCTGTATTATTTGGTCCATATACTGCCACTAGAGTTAAGTTTTTATCAGATGAAATCAAAAGAATATTGAAAAATTAAGACATTTCCATTTTGATCCTCTTTTTTTGACAAAAATTTGAATCCAAAAGAGTTTTTAAATAGAATTGCAACTCATCTACTATTTAACGTATAAGAACTAAACCAGGCTTCATATCCCCATTCATTTTTCCATTGATTTTCAACCTTTAAATCTGAATGTGTATCTATAAGAAAAACAATGTCATATTTATTCCTACATTTTTCAAAGAAATCCCTTCGTTTTATCGGATCTGAAGACAACCCTCTACAATTTAAGCTTCCGATTATAAGCCCTTTAGCCATGGTCATAAATGCATCTACATGGTTTTAAAAAACTAGACTCGCCTATATTAGTAGTTTTAATTATATACACGAGTCCATGATCTGTTTTGTGCAAGTGCATAAAAATGTTATGTTGTGAGTTACATATATATATTATAAGGTCATGTGCTATAGTTAATGTGATTTTGTTTTTTTAATTTTAACTTTCCCCAATATCCCCCCCCCCCTTCCTTCCGTGTACCCAACCATTATAGAGAGCCAAGTCTCTATAACATTCTACAAATCATTTCAGTTATTATTGAATAAAAGAAAATCATTGTATATCATTTCATCCACAGATGTCTCCAATTATTTGAATATAATTGCACATTGAACATAACAATAACAATAAAAGAAAACTTTTTGCAAAAAAACAAACCACCTCATACTACATCCTGCAGTATTGTAAAGTATATGTGTTAGACAATAAATTACACAATGAATGACAATCATTACGGGAATTTTGAAAGTTATTTGAAAGCTCACAGGTGTCGGTTGATCATGATTTACAAAGCGCACATACAATTTCAAATATATCCCGGGGTATTTATATTAAACAATCCTGATGTACGTCCATGTGTATCTATTAATCTAATTAAATTAATATTGACCTACATTTGTAGAGTAACTAGGCTTATACTGTAGGCATATTGCATTTGACATACATTTAATCAAATTATTGTTAATCAAAATATATTTTATTATTAAAACATTAAGACAGCCGCTACAAATAGATTTTTAAATTTGTGTCTAGAGTGGCAAAGTTCAGATATACAGTAGCTACTATGGTAGCCTTTATATCCTTTATTTATTTTACTACAATGACCGTGACAAGGATAGTGAGATGAGGTTGTGTAAAACGTTAGAGCAGACTTATTGTATAGTGCGCAAATGGTGTGTATAAGTTTTATGGCAGATCGAGATGCATGTAGCAGTGGTGGATTTTGTAGATAAACATCAACAAACACTGTGAGAGTTCTTCACGATTTATTGTGCGTAGTTCCCATTCCTTAGACATAAATGATTAAACCCTGCAATTATATAATAATTACATTTCAGATATATGTATGGGATCTACAACTCATTCATAACGCACATATACATGTAGCACACTGTGAATTCACACGAAGTTATCTTGAGACGTTACATGTAAGATTATAGTTCTATAAATTATAAAAGTTATATTACATCTAGATTAACATTATATTTACTGATATTTATACACATGTAATATTGAACATATGATGTAAATCTTATCTTAGCTCAGTTTTTATTGATACGGAGGTTACTCAATAAATAGACAAAGTGTACAATAAAATACATTCATCAATAATTACTATAAGTTTTAAAATAGAAAACTGTACCTATTTGTGGAACAGAGCCATTTGAAGTCGTACGGAATTATCCGAGGTTATTACGTGTACTCGTAATTTCTATATGACAAAGAAACACGTATATATAAAATACAAGTAAAATGACGCAGTATATATATACCGTACAGCTAATAACGAATCAAGAATTAATTAGTATGATCGTATCTATCAATTTAACAATATAAATGGAAACAGATGATTTAGAATTAGAAGTATTAATTAGTGCAAGTTAGTGAATTTCTTACCAGTGTCCTGTCTTGTCTGCTTCGTCAAGACGTCATGTAGTCTCTGATAAATAATGCGCCAAAAACCACCGGTTACACAAAGAAAACAAAGAAACCCTTGACCATTGGCTAACCCAAGAGGTGACAACGGGATAACTTACAAAACTGACCAATGATAAAAATATATATAACCAAACCAATCCAAGAGGCCAAAATAAGGAAATAACTATACCACAATATGAAGATCGCTATTACTATATCAGAACATATGTATGTATATACCGTAATATTATAAATATAGATATCACAAATATCGTCTCTGCCACATGCATATGGTCTGATATCATTTTGTTGAGCCCTAAAAGAGATTTCTGGCGAGAATTGGAATGTTATGCTTGCTGTAACAGTACAGATAGTTGCATTTTGTGATAAAGCGGGCGCAATGATTAGCCATAATGGACTTTATCGGTATCTTATCAACTGACCTATTAAAATGTACGAGAATAAAAGACTTAATGTGTGTATTACTGTTTTATTTACCGTCAATTCGACGAGCCTTGTGTTGCTCATAAAGAGATGCATGGGGGCTGCCATATTTGTTAGACTGCGCATGTGCAAATCATATATCCTATTTCCGGTTTAAGAATTCGCGAACCATGAAGATTTCATAATGTTTATGGGTTAAAAAAGGATGCCTAAATAGAGGGGATATTATCAGTATGAGTGTTTATTTATAAAAAAACATCAGTCACCAGCATCCTGAAATAGAGGCCCGTGGCGTGCACGTTACGTGCCACGTAGAATCTCTCTATATTATATATGTATGTATGGACCAAGATTTCCGATGAGCTAACAATACTTTTTCCCCAAGTTTTCTTTACTACATCACATAGATCAACTCAACATATTTATCAACATAGGCCAAAAAAGTATCCTCGGGTAGGGTCAGACAGACACACAAGTTTTAAAATACACACTCACCAGTTATATCTCCATACTGTGTAGCCTAGAGGACAATGCACGTGCGTATGGCACACGTCCGACACACTCGAGGATAGGAATAAACTGTAGTAATCATTCTAGACAGGAACAATTGCCAGTGCTTTCATAGTTATACATGTCATATATATACTGTAGTACTTCCCAATGCAGTGCATGCGTGCAGTCCTTTCATATATATCAAACTTTTAAAACATTTTTTTTCATGACATTTTCCAATAGGCAGGTTTAATTTGTATCAAATCAGGGCTGCTAATACTGTTTCGTAGTTTTGTATTCGTACATTTAACAGTGAAAACATTTCATTTATGTCGTAGGGTGCACCATGAAGAACATTAGTATATTTAAATATCAAACAGTAGCACATATATATATAGTCAATAGTGCATACATTCCTTCAAAAAAAGAATTGATATAATTTAAATCTGTCACTTTATTACGTAAAATAATTCGATCACATTCACATGTCTCACTGCACAATGTACATATAGAGTATCAATGAATTTGTTGCATGATGTAATTATAGGATGTTCATTTAGAAACATTTAGAGTTTTTTCTTTTCAAGTGTCAAAAATGGTGCGGATCTTTTGTATACCAGTTTTGTGTTTTTCCTCTCTTCCTCTGGTAAATTTCGTCTTTTTCCCAGGAGGTCTTGTCTTAATTTGGCAAGCGATGGTGGTAAATCTGGCACAACAGCGAAACCCGATCCTGGTCTAAGTTTTTTAATGGCCTTATCTAGGACAAAGTCTCTGTCCATGAGGGCCGAAAAACGCACGATAATGTTTTTCTTCCCGGGTTGACCGCTCGGTAACCTATGTACGGCCGTAAATAGGAGGTCCTTGGTAACATCGTCATCGATGTCTAGGGTCTTTTTGAAAAATTCCCTCACGTGCTTAAGTGATGTCCGCGGCGCCTCCCTCGATTCCCCCTCAATTCCCCGAATTACCAGGTTCCATTTTCGTCCCCATAGTTCTCAACTCAGTCTTTCATTTTCTTCCGTTGTTATCTGTTGTTTTATTTCAGGTATAATTTGAATTTTGATATCTTCCATGTCCTGTTCCATGTGGTCTAAAGCGACCTCATTTTCTCCGACTCTGTTTTTGACCTCCATTACGTCCGTTTTCACTTTTGACATTTCAGTTTTTAATGAAGCTATTTCTCCTGAAATTCTTTTCTCCAATTGGTTAAAGCATTCACACATGTCTGAAATATCGTCACACTTATAAGCTGACTCACTTTTTTTCGCTGATTTTGTGGTGGGCATGATGACGATAATGGACGCACGTGCGGTGACACGTATACAGTATGCAGGTATATATAGGTGATGGCAAAAATGCACTGACCAGTTCAAAAACGTTGACGGGAAACCTCCTCAGCTGTACAGATATTGTGTCCACCGTACTCCTCTTCTCATGACAGTTCTTATAGTTGAAATATATCGGTAGGAGGAGAAAACACACAAAACAATCGGAGACACCTGTAGACATGTCCACTCGCTTACTCAACCATACCGGAAAAACACCCTTACGTTGATAATAATATATTATAGTTATTCAGGTAAAGGCAAACACAGTCAAAACAGCTGATATATACCACACACAGGCGTTTGGAAACTTGATGTCAGTTCCGTATCGATAATAAGCCATTGCCATTATAATGAAGTCCCTTATAGGTGTATACATGTAGGTGTTTAGATGAAAAGACATGTACAGGCTCTGACCTCGCAGTAATGATGAAAAAATACCAAGAATTCATCTAGGCAATATTTCAGCCATAATTAAAAACTCACAAATTCATTTTCGAATAATTCTTCTTTCAACACTTCCAAATAGTGATGTCTAACCTTATTGATGTGGTTTACAACATTTGATTGCTGTATCTCAACAGGAGGATTATTCCAGCCTTTTGATGCTCTATAGAAGGTAGTTGATTAGTCTTGTCCTACCAAGCTTTTGATGCTCTATAGAAGGTAGTTGATTAGTCTTGTCCTACCAAGCTTTTGGTTCTAAAGCTCATCAAACCCGATCTTATAAAATAAGATTCTCTCCAAGTTGACACAAGATATGGCTTAAAGTTACATGCAAGTTGATATAGAGTTATTACCTCAATCTATGATATGTCTTAAAATTGACATTCAGATGTGGCTTCAAGTTACGTCAACATTAAAATATACATACATGTAACTCCAAAATAAGTTGTTAGATGGACAAGTTGACTGCAAAAATCGGGTGAAAGTTGACATGAAGATGTGGCTTCAGGTTACGCCAACATTAATATATAACTTGAACTTAGTTGATATAAAGATATTCTAAGTTGAAAGCAGAAAAATCGAGTGAAAGTTCACATTAAGATATTGCATTCCAGTAGATTTACTATAGAAATATACTGTTTTAATAAGTTAACACTAAGATATAGCTTAAAGCATAGAGATATATCCTACAAGGTAAATATGTCTCCCCACGAACCGGCCATTACGTTAACGGTTGCCACAGAAAGCGTGGCTCATTCATCAGCTCAGCTAGTGCCTTATTGAACGGACTATAAAACGTGTCCAGTAGTTCTCTTGTTTTGTTCAGCATTTGTCCGACATGTTGAGTTTTCTTTTTTCTCGTGTTAGCACGTCCACTTTTAATTCCATATTCATCTGAGAGATCACCTGTAAAAGAAACTACTGAGCATTACGTCCGGCCGTTACATTAACAGGAATGGCATCAATCACGTGACCACACAAGAGATGGCATTATACCTTATTGCAATAGGGAGATTATAAAACTTATGTGTCTATTGCATGTTGTGTAATATTAATCCATCAATAGGATTATACTTCAAATTTAGACGGACGTGGATCCATCATCAGCACAACAACAAACTCGACCGTATCTTTCACAGAATCACGTGATGTAAACATCAACAGTGCTTGACCTCACCTCGATCTCTTCAAGGAAACTTCATTTTTCACAAAACATGTAATAGTATATTGAAACATAATGATTATTTTTCATCAGGGCTGTTTTGAGATTCATCGCGTCATATGCCTTGAACATTGCACGCTGACATTTGTTTTAGTAACAATAAAATACATAAATATCAAATCAGGATTTAGATTCGAATCAACTCTGATCATATCATTTGTTATCTACACTTCAAAATGGCGATGACCTCAGTAATAGCTTCATTTTGTTTTTCAAAACCCTCGTGATGCATCACAGCAACGTTCGAACCATTGCTAGCTTTAGATCTCCCGTTTAATGATCAGTACGTGTACAAAGTTTCTAACATTTTGTATATTTGTTTCTCAATTTTTAAGCAATTTCTTATATGCTGGTACACAATTAAAACACTTGTAACCACATGTATCAAACCTCTGCCGTTTATTAGTGTTAGAATTATTTCCTGTTTTACTTGTAAGAACTATTTCCTGTTTTATTTTTTAAACTATTTTCTGTTTTACTTATTAGAACTATATCCTTTTTTACTTGTGACCCTTGTGACCTCTGATGTAATTACCATACTGATTATCTTTACGTCACGGTGACGTGCTACCTTTTCAAACTGGATAAATGATATCCCTTTAATTAATAACAACACTATCTTAAGGTATACTTGCAGTGATTTTGAAGATTGTGTGACGTCATTAAACCAAACTAAATTGGTGATATCCATTTATTGAACTGGCGATATTAATACAATAATTTGTATAGAATAAACTAACGATATGGGAGAGGAACGAAGCATGACTTAGACAGGAGAACATTCGGAAATCATCGGGCCTAAAAGCATTCCGAATGACACGTTTAATATTCATATTCAAATGCCATGTGCGAACGATTTTCACTTTGAGATATGGCTTTTTGTTGATGATTTTTTCCCAATTTACGACAATTGTTTTTATATCAAAATTAAGTATACGAGTTCTTGTTTTGGCTTAAAATCTTAATTTTCTACAAAATTACAAAAATAGTAAGATATTGAATGGAGTACAGCTTATATAACCAAAATGAAGTCTTTACTACATGTACTTCGTCATTGTCAATAAGAAGTCATCATATAGTCATTTAAATGTGGATACAGTATGTTCACTTATATGGTCTGTTCCGATAGATTGTTTTATCCTTACCCGCAAGCTTATCCTTCCGGAATACCTGGTCTTTTTCTCATTGTACTTTTAAAGGCTCTCCATGTAAACCTTTGATTTGTTCATATTTTGCTCTAGTTTTACCAATGTTGTGTTAGAATTACGGCTATGTTGTCACTTCGGTATTCTCTTGTTTTTCCCCCCAGCTGCGCATTAGTTACGTATAGATCTTGAGTTTCTATGTGTAACGTATGTAGTTAGGTGCCATTTGCAAAATAATCAATACCGCGTAAGTACTTACGTAATTTTAGAAATTTATAAACTGTCGACATAGCCCTTTGTGAGTGCGCTGAATAATCTTCTAACTGGAGAACAAGAATTTGATCTCGAGCGAAAATGTTGATCCATTCCTTCAGATACAAAGCGTATAAACCTACATGTAGTCGGACCTCATGGCCAGTCGGCTGTTATAAAAAAAGAAAGATATAAAACAATCATAATAATGAATCAAAATTATTTTTAATGAGAAAAAAACCCAATAGTTTCTAATAGACTAGTCACCCCTACTTAAATTGGACCCCTCATATGTACACTAGCACAAACAAAAATCTAGGGACAGTGCGCAATATTGAAAAACCTAATCATGTATTCACAATGTGAAATGATGTGTTAACTTTACCTTGTAGTCACAGTACCGAATGTTGTGTTAACTTTACCTTGTAGTCATAGTGCCGAATGTTGTGTTAACTTTACCCTGTAGTCACAGTGCCGAATGTTGTGTTAACTTTACCCTGTAGTCATAGTGCCGAAAGTTGTGTTAACTTTACCCTGTAGTCGTAGTGCTGAAAGTTGTGTTAACTTTACCCTGTAGTCATAGTGCCGAATGTTGTGTTAACTTTACCCTGTAGTCGCAGTGCCGAAAGTTGTGTTAACTTTACCCTGTAGTCATAGTGCAGAATGTTGTGTTAACTTTACCCTGTAGCCGTAGTGCCGAATGTCGTGTTAACTTTACCCTGTAAGCACAGTCCCAAATGTTGTGATAACTTTACCGTGTAGGCGCAGTGCAAAATGTTGTTCACACTTTACCATGTAGGCACAGTACCGGATGTTGTTTAAACGTTACCGTGTAGGCACAGTGCCGGATGTTGTTTAAACGTTACCCTGGAGGCACAGTGCCGGATGTTGTTTAAACGTTACCGTTTAGGCACAGTGCCGGATGTTGTTTAAACGTAACCTTGTAGGCACAGTGCCGGATGTTGTTTAAACGTTACCCTGGAGGCACAGTGCCGGATGTTGTTTAAACGTTACCCTGGAGGCACAGTGCCGGATGTTGTTTAAACGTTACCGGGTAGGCACAGTGCCGGATGTTGTTTAAACGTTACCGTGAAGGCACAGTGCCGAATGCTGTTTAAACGTTACCGGGTAGGCACAGTGCCGGATGTTGTTTAAACGTTACCGTGTAGGCACAGTGGCGAATGTTGTTTAAACGTTACCGTGTAGGCACAGGGCCGGATGTTGTTTAAACGTAACCTTGTAGGCACATAGTGCAGAATGTTGTGTTAACTTTACCCTGTAGCCGTAGTGCCGAATGTCGTGTTAACTTTACCCTGTAAGCACAGTCCCAAATGTTGTGATAACTTTACCGTGTAGGCGCAGTGCATAATGTTGTTCACACTTTACCATGTAGGCACAGTACCGGGTGTTGTTTAAACGTTACCGTGTAGGCACAGTGCCGGATGTTGTTTATACGTTACCGTGAAGGCACAGTGCCGAATGTTGTTTAAACGTTAAGGTGTAGGCACAGTGCCGAATGTTGTTTAAACGTTAAGGTGTAGGCACAGTGCCGAATGTTGTTTCAACGTTACCGTGTAGGCACAGTGCCGAATGCTGTTTAAACGTTACCGGGTAGGCACAGTGCCGGATGTTGTTTAAACGTTACCCTGGAGGCACAGTGCCGGATGTTGTTTAAACGTTACCCTGGAGGCACAGTGCCGGATGTTGTTTAAACGTTACCGTGTAGGCACAGTACCGGATGTTGTTTAAACGTTGCCGTGTAGGCACAGTGCCGAATGTTGTTTAAACGTTAAGGTGTAGGCACAGTGCCGGATGTTGTTTAAACTTTACCGTGTAGGCACAGTGCCGGATGTTGTTTATACGTTACCGTGAAGGCACAGTGCCGAATGTTGTTTAAACGTTACCCTGTAGGCACAGTGCCGAATGCTGTTTAAACGTTACCGTGTAGGCACAGTGCCGTATGTTGTTTAAACGTAACCGTGTAGGCACAGTGCCGGATGTTGTTTAAACTTTACCGTGTAGGCACAGTGCCGGATGTTGTTTATACGTTACCGTGAAGGCACAGTGCCGAATGTTGTTTAAACGTTACCGTGTAGGCACAGGGCCGGATGTTGTTTAAACGTAACCTTGTAGGCACAGTGCCGGATGTTGTTTAAACGTTACCGTGAAGGCACAGTGCCGAATGTTGTTTAAACGTTACCCTGTAGGCACAGTACCGGATGTTGTTTAAACGTTACCGTGTAGGCACAGTACCGGATGTTGTTTAAACGTTACCGTGTAGGCATAGTGCCGGATGTTGTTTAAAAGTTACCGGGAAGGCACAGTGCCGAATGCTGTTTAAACGTTACCGTGTAGGCACAGTGCCGAATGTGGTTTAAACGTTACCGTGTAGGCACAGTGCCGAATGTTGTTTAAACGTTAAGGTGTAGGCACAGTGCCGAATGTTGTTTAAACGGTATCGTGTAGGCACAGTGCCGGATATTGTTTAAACGTTACCGTGTAGGCACAGTGCCGAATGTTGTTTAAACGGTATCGTGTAGGCACAGTGCCGGATATTGATTAAACGTTACCGTGTAGGCACAGTGCCGGATGTTATTTAAACGTTACCGTGGAGGCACAGTGCCGAATGTTGTTTAAACGTTACCGTGTAGACACAGTGCCGAATGTTGTTTAAACGTAACCTTGTAGGCACAGTGCCGGATGTAGTTTAAACGTTACCGTGTAGGCACAGTGCCGGATGTTGTTTAAACGTTACCGTGTAGGCA
>NW_018408626.1:97247-105781 GCF_002113885.1 Mizuhopecten yessoensis | reverse complement strand
AGGGTACAGTACATATCACGGCTTTTGGCATTTACTTACGAACACAAATAGGTGTCTCCTTTCTTAAATTCCTAGTGAGACTCTTACGTTAAAATGTTTACGAATCTCTTAGTGGACTATCAGTCTTCGTGGTTGGCGCTTAACTTGTTACTCGAAGTATGCTGGTACAATTTACAGGAAATACATGTTTAAATTATATTGTCTGTAGTAGCCAATATTGGTTGGTCATGTGCCATGCATCCTCGATATCCAGAGGTTACGCTCACTTTCGCTCTCTGCACCCCTGGAATCTGTCATAGCAAAATTGAAGGCAAGAAGATATCAGTTTGATTGGTCTCGGGTAAAAGATTACAAAGGAGAGACGCCCGACTTCAAAGCCTGTCAATTGGTACCGTTACGTGACCGCGAGATACTTTTGATGTACATTAAAGGATCAAATTAGTCTCCTCGTCTTATCTTCAAGGTGCTTCACACTGAGCCTTCGATTTTGCTATGACATAATCCAAGGGTGTAGAGTGTGAAAGTGAGGGTAACCCCTAGATATCGAGGATGGATGCCATGTCGCAGTAGATAGCACACTTACCTTTCACCAAGGCGGCCAGGGCTCAAATCCCCGATCGGACGTGAAAAGGGTTGGTGCAAAGAGCGAACATTAAGCCTAACCTCTGGAGTATTTCAATGCAATACAAGTAACAAGAATTTGCGAAATGCATAAAACATGTTTAAGGTACATGTATCGTTATTGCATTTTATATTCTATTAAACTGGTTTTAAGCATTCAAATCCCTTAACACTTGTAATTACAATGTATATATTTTTCACAAATACAATGAGAAAATATTGAATTAAAATAATACAAGTGTATGTTATTTACAAAAACTTATAAGTGAACAGATGACCCCCAAAATTATTCATCGAATCAAAAGATATTTTTTAATTCACCGACAATCGGTCCCCTTGTCATGACGAGCCCATGAAACGACACGACTGACTCTGACAATGATCAAAGAAAATAGTATAATTACCCTCAACCCTATAGTACATTTTGAATTTGGTCTAAACTACAGAGTGTATACACATTGGGTCAAGTCAACCCCTGCGCAGCGGGGAAACGACTTTTGTCACGTAAAATAAAATAAATAAATAAATATACAACATTTGATATAGCGCCCTATCTAGCTAACATAAGCCACCCTAAAGCGCTTTACAGTACATAGATATTCAATTTTATACAGTCAATACAATTAGCAGATATATGAATCAATACAATATTGATGAATTCGCAGAGGCGCTAATATCTCCCTATGTGTGTATGCCTGTGTGTGTGCTGGAGATGTATTGTGTTCTGTTTGTAGCAAACATAGCATCATTCTGAACATCAAAGAAGTGGTTGCACTGATATTTACCGTTCGGAGATTGGCTACAGTCTACGTTTCCCTCTCCCTATCTTTACACATGACCAGAATTGCATTTTCTTTCATAACTTGTGTGTGTGTGATAGCCCCGTATCACGCGCGCGTATTATTTTGATGGGTAAGGGGAGGTAGCTCCTACAATCGTCTGCTCCCTACTGGACGACAGTAGTTAGTCCGCAGGATAAAAGCGTCATGTTTATTGTTCTCATTCCTCAGTTGGTAACTTGAACATCATTTATACGTTGTAACCTGTACCTGTAATCGACAGGGTTGGGATGGCGTCATGAATGCCCTTATAAATAAAAGATGAGCTGATGCATTTGTAAATTGTATAATAACTTATAAAACACCCTCAAAATAATCATTTGATTAATTATGGTTAGTTACATGTTAATCTTAAACAATATAAAAACTAACCGATCGACTGGGTTTCGAAGAATAACCAACAACTTCACTTCCGGCAGGATGTGGCGTATGAAATTGGCTGTTACTATTCCCGGCTCCTCGTCGTTACGGTTTTCGGGGTAGCGCCACCACCAGGTGTTATCCCAGAAGGTCGACTGGCTTCCCTCACCTAAATATCGGTTTGCTTTCTTACTCTGTGTATTTGTTAGAATTGTCGAATGTCTAGTGAAAACTTTATTTTTCGTTAATTCAGTACATGTCGTCCTGATTTTTTATGGGATATTTGTTATATATATAGTGGCAATTCCATAATGAGGTAAACATTAAACCATATATATGACGTGCTGATTATGACGTCATTGCAATTGTGATGTCATTATCATAACATTGTACAGGTAAATTTCTGCTAGATACTGAATGTTTGCTATTCTGTTCGACTCAGAGCATGTAAATATATATTAACAAAAAGGGCGGGAAACCCTACCTGTTATGAGGGTGGATTTCTTGTCATCTCTAGAAAACTGCAGAGTGTCAGCACACTTAGAAAAACGATCTATATACTTCGTAAACGTTTTTTCTGAAAAAGAAGAAGGCCAAGACGAGGTAATTATATGTTAATATATGTTCTATAAACAGATATCATTGTTACGCATGACAGTTTTTGGTTACGTTTATACAGCGTCAAAGTACTGTGTGGTTTAGTCGACAATTCATCGTGGACACCTGAAGCTAAACACGATAATGTGTCTCGATACAAAACAACGAATAGAGAAAATACCCCCAAAAATGTCATAACACACATACTGTTACCATGGTAACATGCTTTTCATTTTCCAGTTGTTCATGGACTCGTTACTACGGAGCACGGTGAAGGTCACACTGAAGGTCTGTCGTAACAACAACAAAGCTAACTCGGAGTAACGACATTTCTATCTCGGAATACTGGTAATTATCATATTACATAGTAAGGTTACAAGAGTTACGGCCCTTAGATGAGTTTTAGCTCTGCATCAAAACATATAAGGAGGTGCTCTGTTTGTATCAAATTAAAAATAGCAGAAAACCAAAGATTGAAAGTGAAACATATCATTTATTTAAAGAATAAATGACGGTATAAAAAATCGTCTTTTTACTTATTGTACACACTTGTACAAATGTTTCTGCTACATACGATGAAACAAAATAATTAGAAGCCATTTATACAAAGATGTTGATCAACTTGCGCTTCATTTATTTAATGTAATATTTAATATTTAACATATATGTCATGACGGCATAAAACAAAATATTATCAAGTATTGTACAATTGTATCAATTTGAAATGGACAATAATTTTCTATTAAATTTAAGAAAAAGGAGAAAGGGGTTGGAGGTGGCTTTTGATAAATATCAGGATTAACAGATGCCACTTAAACTCAAACTGACAGCGCTTGCGTGTTGCATCGAAATATAATTGTCGATGTATGCCAGTACAAGTTACCTCCCTTGTCCTATCAGTAAAGCGAACTCAAACTGATCAGGGCTAACACGTTTTTTTATGAGACTTCTGGCAGGGTTATCTCATGTGTTAGAACAATTCATATCCTATCTGTAAACCAAGGACATAAACTGCAGAGTTTCCATGTTTGTGTTCCTACAACATTGGTAGCATGAGAGTGCGGATCACTAAACGGGAGGTTGCTCGTCAATATGATCCGTGTTTTATGTCTTCGTATGGAATAGAATCCCGTATAAATTATGTTGCTATATTGTTATGAAAGATGTCATGCATTCGAAAATGTTTGGATTTCTGTTACTATCTTCAATTCCAAGCACGAGTCCGCCTATTTCCTAGGATGTACAGTGTACGTGTTTATATACAGTAGACGACCCACTAACTAATATATACCTACTTACGATTGCAACCAAAAGTAGAACAAAAGGATGGGGAAAAACAGTTTTCGGTGTGCACTGAGTCAGAAGACGCAAGAAGAATTCCATAACGAGCTTAACTGTATGGCCACAAGAGGCTAGATGGGTCGTGATTTTCCACTTTCGTTACATGTGATACCCATACAAGACTTAACGATCCCAATTTAACCTCTCACTCTTATGCAAATCATGGTTTTTCTCAAAATCTGTAAAAACAAAAAATACGTACTGTAGTGTTATCTTGTTACTTACTGTAGTTTTATCTTGTTACGTATTGTAGTGTTATCTTGTTACTTACCTTAGTATTATCATTTTACTTACTGTAGTGTTATCCCGTTATTTACTGTAGTGTTATCCTGTTATCCTGTTACTTACTGTAGTGTTATCTTGTTACTTATTGTAATGTTATTTTGTTAGTTAATGTAGTGTTATCCTGTTACTTACTGTAGTGTTATCTTGTTACTTATTGTAATGTTATTTTGTTATTTACTGTAATGTTATATTGATAGTTACTGTAGTGGTATCCAGTTATCCTGATACTTACTGTAATGTTATCTTGTTTATTACTGTAATGTTATCCTGTTACTAACTGTAGTGTCATCCTGTTACTTACTGTAATGTTATTATGTTACTTACTGTAATTTTATATTGATACTTACTATTGTGTACTTATGGTAGTGTTATCCTGTTATTTCCTGTAGTGTTATCCTGTTATTCTCTTACTTACTGAAGTGTTATCTTGTTACTTACTGTAGTGTTATCTTGCTACTTACTGTAATGTTCTTTTGTTACTTATTGTAGTGTTATCCTGTTACTTACTGTAATGTAATCTTGTTACTAATTGGAATGTTATCCTGTTATTTACTGTAGTGTTATCCTGTTATCCTCTTACTTACTGTAGAGTTATCCTGTTACTGACTGTAATGTTATTTTGTTACTTACTGTAGTTTTATCTTTTTTACTTACTGTAGTGTTATCATGTTACTTACTTAAGTGTTATCTTGTTACTTACTGTAGTTTTACCTTGTTACTTATTGTTATGCTATCTTGTTACTTACTGTAGTGTTATCTTGCTACTTACTGCACTGTTATTATGTTATCCTGCTACTTACTGTAGTGTTATTTTGTTACTTATTGTAGTGTTATCTTTTAACTTTCTGTCGTGTTATCCTGTTACTCACTGCAATGTTATTTTGTTACTTATTGTAGTGTTATCCTGCTACTTACTGAAGTGTTATCCTGTTACTTACTGTAATGTTATCTTGTTACTTACTGAAGTGTTATCCTGTTTCTAACTGTAGTGTTATCTTGTTACTTACTGTAGTGTTATCCTGTTATTTACTGTCGTGTTATCCTGTTACTGACTGTAATGTTATTTTGTTACTTACTGTAGTTTTATCTTTTTTACTTACTGTAGTGTTATCATGTTACTTACTTAAGTGTTATCTTGTTACTTACTGTAGTTTTACCTTGTTACTTATTGTTATGCTATCTTGTTACTTACTGTAGTGTTATCTTGCTACTTACTGCACTGTTATTATGTTATCCTGCTACTTACTGTAGTGTTATTTTGTTAATTATTGTAGTGTTATCTTTTAACTTTCTGTCGTGTTATCCTGTTACTCACTGCAATGTTATTTTGTCACTTATTGTAGTGTTATCCTGCTACTTACTGAAGTGTTATCCTGTTACTTACTGTAATGTTATCTTGTTACTTACTGAAGTGTTATCCTGTTTCTAACTGTAGTGTTATCTTGATACGTACTGTAGTGTTATCTTGTTACTGACTGTAGTTTTATCTTTGTACTTATTGTAGTGTTATCTTGTTACTTACTGTAGTGTTATCTTGTTACTTACTTTAGTGTTATCCTGTTACTAACTGTAGTGTTATCTTGTAACTTACTGTAGTGTTATCTTATTACGAACTGTAGTGTTATCCTGTTACTTATTGTAGTGTTATACTGTTACTTACTGTAGATTTATCCTGTTATCCCGTTAATTACTGTAGTGTTATGTTGTTACTTACTGTAGTGTTATCTTGTTACTTACTGTAGTGTTATCTTGTTATCCAGTTACTTACTATAATGTTATTTTGTTAATTACTGTAGTGTTATACTGTTACTTACTGTAGTGTTATCCTGTTACTTACTGTAATGTTATCCCGTTAATTACTGTAGCGTTATGTTGTTACTTACTGTAGTGTTATCGTGTTACTTACTGTAGTGTTATCTTGTTACTTACTCTAGTGTTATCTTGTTACGTACTGTAGTGTTATCCTGTTATCCAGTTACTTACTGTTATGTTATTTTGTTACTTACTGTAGTGTTATCTTGTTACTAACTGTAGTGTTATCTTGTTACTTACTGTAGTGTTATCCTGTTATCCAGTTACTTACTGTAGTGTTATCCTGTTACTTACTGTAGTGTTATCTTATTACTTACTGTAAGGTTATCCTGTTACTTACTGTAATGTTATTTTTTAACTTACTGTAGTGTTCTCCTGTTATTTACTGTAATGTTATCCTGTTACTTACTGTAGAGTTATCCTGTTACTTATTGTAATGTTATCTTGTTACTTACTGTTGTGTTTTCCTGTTACTTCCTGTAGTTTTATCTTATTTTTAACTGTAGTGTTTTCTTGTTACTTACTGTAGTGTTACCTTGTTACTTATTGTAATGCTATCTTGTTACTTACTGTAGTGTTATCCTCTTACTAACTGTAGTGTTATCTTGTTACTTACTGTAGTGTTATCTTTTTACTTACTGTAGTGTTATCTTGTTACTTACTTTAGTGTTATCTTGTTACTTACTGTAGTGTTATCTTGTTACTTTCTGAAGTGTTATCTTGTTACTTACTGTAGTGTTATCCTGTTATCCAGTTACTTACTGTAATGTTATTTTGTTACTTACTGTAGTGTCATCCTATTACTTACTGTAATGTTATTTTGTTACTTACTAAAGAGTTATCTTGTTACTAACTGTAGTGTTATCTTGTTACTTACTGTAGTGTTATCCTGTTACTGATTATAATGTTATTTTGTTACTTACTAAAGANACTTACTGTAGTGTTATCTTGTTACTTACTGTAGTGTTATCCTGTTATCCAGTTACTTACTGTAGTGTTATCCTGTTACTTACTGTAATGTTATTTTGTAACTTACTGTAGTGTTATCCTGTTATCGTGTTACTTACTGTAGTGTTATCCTGTTACTTACTGTAATGTTATCTTGTTACTTACTGTAGTGTTATCCTGTTACTAACTGTAGTGTCATCTTGTAACTTACTGAAGTGTTATCTTATTACGAACTGTAGTGTTATCCTGTTACTTACTGTAGTGTTATACTGTTACTTACTGTAGAGTTATCCTGTTATCCCGTTAATTACTGTAGTGTTATGTTGTTACTTACTGTAGTGTTATCTTGTTACTTACTGTAGTGTTATCCTGTTACTTACTGTAGAGTTATCCTGTTATCCCGTTAATTACTGTAGTGTTATGTTGTTACTTACTGTAGTGTTATCTATTGTAGTGTTATCTTGTTACTTACTGTAGTGTTATCCTGTTATCCAGTTACTTACTGTAGTGTTATCCTGTTACTTACTGTAATGTTATCTTGTTACTTACTGTAGTGTTATCCTGTTACTTACTGTAGTGTTATACTGTTACTTACTGTAGAGTTATCCTGTTATCCCGTTAATTACTGTAGTGTTATACTGTTACTTACTGTAGTGTTATCCTGTTATCGTGTTACTTACTGTAGTGAAACCTTGTTACTTATTGTAATGTTATCTTGTTATTTACTGTAGTGTTTTCTTGTTACTTACTGTAGTGTTATCCTGTTACTTACTGTAATGTTATCCCGTTAATTACTGTAGTGTTATACTGTTACTAACTGTAGTGTTATCCTGTTACTTACTGTAATGTTATCCCGTTAATTACTGTAGCGTTATGTTGTTACTTACTGTAGTGTTATTGTGTTACTTACTGTAGAGTTATCCTGTTACTTATTGTAATGCTATATTGTTACTTACTGTTGTGTTATCCTGTTACTTACTATAGTTTTATCTTGTTTTTAACTGTAGTGTTATCCTGTTACATACTGTAGTGTCATCTTGTTACTTACTTTAGTGTTATCTTGTTACTTACTGTAGGGTTATCTTGTTACTTACTCTAGTTTTATCTTGTTTTTAACTGTAGTGTTATCCTGTTACCTACTGTAGTGTTATTATGTTACTTACTGTAGAGTTATCCTGTTACTTAATGTAGTGTTATCTTGTTACTTACTGTAGTGTTACCTTGTTACTTATTGTAATGTTATCTTGTTATTTACTGTAGTGTTTTCTTGTTACTTACTGTAGTGTTATCTTGTTTCTTACTGCAGTGTTATTTTGTTACTTACTGTAGTGTCATCTTGTTACTTACGGTATTGTTAACTTGTAACTTACTGTAGTGTCATCCTGTTATTTACTGTAATGTTATCATGTTATCCTGTTACTAACTGTAGTGTTATCTTGTTACTTATTGTAGTGTTATTATGTTACGATGTAGAATTATCTTGTTACTTACTGAAGTGTAATTCTGCTACTTACTGTATTGTTATTTTGTTGCATACTGTAGTATTATCCCGTTAGTTACTGCAGTGTTATCCTGTTACTGACTGTAGTTTTATCTTTGTACTTATTGCAGTGTTATCTTGCAACTTACTTGGTGTTATCTTGTTACTTAATTTAGTGTTATCTTGTTACTTACTGTAGTGTTATCCTGTTATCCAGTTACTTACTGTAATGTTATCCTGTTACTTACTTG